>NC_083562.1:31404044-31708508 GCF_019925205.1 Metopolophium dirhodum
AAAAGTGCTTGGATTTTCTTCAATAGTAACTTTTCTGATAGGAAAGTGAATCTAGTTGGTACTCTGGGGGTCAAAAGTAAAAATTTCCCAGTAGTTTTCACAAGCGACGAGAAAAACAAAAGAAAAATTAAGGAAAAACGGGAATTTTTACGCAAAATCTGTTTTCGAGAAAATCAATTTTGGTTTTGGTGTAACTCTAAAACAAATGACCGTAGGGACATGAAATTTTGACTGAATGTTTATATTAGCATTTTCTATACACCATAAAATTTACAAAATATTTTGACTGTTTTTGAATTGTTTACGGACTATGTCAGTTTTCAATTTTTTTATTTTTTTTTTCTATAAATATCAATTAAATTTTATCTGTTGAGTGAAAAAGCTTGAAAATTTAATAGATGGCTCCTAGGTTATTGTTTCAAAGGCAGATGAAAAAAATTAAAAATCCTTAGTCACAGTTTTTATTTATAAGCATTTAAAGTTCACATTTTGACAAAATACGGAAAAATCACGAAAATTAGCAAATTATTTTGAGTTGAAAATTCATAAAAATTTTTCTTTTTAAATCTAAGATTTGAAAATGTAATATAAGATAACTCATCAGTTTGTCTACCTTTATCAAAAAAAAATGTCTACAAGAAACTTAAATTAAATTTTTATGAGCGTCTGAAATTTATATTTTCACAACATTTGATATTCACTCGATTTCTCATGTAACAATTTTCTTATTTTATTGTAATTAAAAAACGAATGACTGTAGATACTTGACAATTTTACTGAATGTTTATATTAGCATTTTTTATACACGATAAAATTTTGAAAATATTTTGACTTTTTTTGAGCTGTTTACGGACATTGTCAGTTTTCAATTTTTTTAGTTTATTTTTCTATAAATATCAATAAAATTTTATTTTTTTGGGTAAAAAAGCGTGAAAATTTAATATAAGGCTCCTGATATATCGTTCTAATAGCAGTTGAAAAATATTAAAAATACATAGGCACAATTTTTTTTTATAAGCATTTAAAGTTTGAATTTTGACAACATTTATCAAATTTATAATTTATTAATTATTTTGTAGTTACAAATGTATAAAATGTTTAACTTTTATGGCTAAGGATTGAAATTTTAAAACCAGGCTCCACGTAAATAGGTTATATATAAATTACTTTATTCACAATAATATCATCAAATATACTTGGTAATATGATAATAGACTGACAGTTTTCGCTCAGAATCGTTTTTCTTATACAATGATATTATATCATTGAATTCAAATTTAACACCATCCATTACAGTAACCCACTTGTAACCTACCGTACAGCAGAGCGACATCCACTTATCCACCTTTTTTTAAATTTTTTTCGTTTCTTTTAATTGATTCTATTATAACCTCTAATCACATCTTCCATCATTTTTTACTTATTTTGATTCAATTTGCTGATTTTTTTGTCGTTGTTTATTCAATAGATATAATATTCTAACCTGCGTAGCCATTTATCACAATGAAAAGGAAAATTAATTTAGGTCGTTCATTGAATAGAATAAAACGTCAACGTTTACTTTTTCAGATTAGGTCAAAATAACAATGGCTCGCTAGATAACTGCAATATTAATAGTGATAGTAATAATATTAATAACAATAATGATGATAATATAAATAATATATCTATTACCAATAGTGTTAGTAGTATTAATGATAACAATATTAATAACAACTTTGCATTTAATGATAGTGATATAGTCGATATTATTAATGATATTATTAACAATATTCACGATTTTCCTATTGACGAAAAGTTAGTTGAACCACGTGTTCCATGGCGTCGCCGTGAAATGTCGGCATTTACTTATGATAAATTAATCTTTATATATTATACATTTGCCTTGGACACTCCATCACGCGTAAACGGCTGCACCGATTTGGCTAATTCTTTTTTTGTTGTGTTCGTAATATTGTCAGGAGAAGGTTCTTAACTCTTAAGTAAGATAATTTTAAGAAAATCCACCGGAAAAGTAGGAAATTTGGATGTAGGTGTCATCTGTCCAGTAAGAACAGAAACTAAATAATAATATATTTTTGTTTATTGTAGGGTTGCTATTGGTCATGATTGAATAATGAATATAATTTTAGACCTGTATCTATGTAGCTTAGTAAAAACGGTATTCCCAAGACTAATTTGTCGACCCATGCACATCGTAGTATCAACGTGTTAATAAAACATTCGTAATTACGTACGCACTTCGAGGAGTCTGCAATCCACCGCAGGTGGATTCCCTACCTGAAAAAAATACGTGTCTCACGCATTCAATACGTACAAGCGTGTCTCTCGGGTAATTATATATTCAAGATGATCGATGAAAATTTTTAAGTTTTGAACATCATACACCGAATATTAAATAAACGAATTGAACACAGTTTGAATCCTATAGAGTTGGTACATATTTTAACGAGCAACGCAGTGAACGGGATCAGCTATAATATATATACAATTAATGCATTTTTGAGTCCTTGAACGTATACACATAAAAGTTATAATAGTGGCTATTTCCAACTATTTCACCTGAGGTAACTTTTGCCCGGGCAACGCCGGGAGGGACAGCTAGTATTATTATAATAAATTTAAATTTTTTATGATTACCTATGTTAATTTCTTAGTTAAAATAATTCCCTCTCCCCACTTCTTTTTAAGTTAAAAAACATAAATATTTATTAATATTTATAGTCTTAAAAGTATAACCTTTTTTGAAAATATTATAAAAATAGTCATGTTTTGGGCTAATAAAATATAATAATGGTAAAACTGCAACAACTGGGCACCGGACCATCGGGCTGCTTTTAAAATCAGACAGAGGCAAATAAATCTCTTTTTTTAATATGACATTTTTAGGAATTTTGGGGATAATACTAAACATGTGGGAAACTAAATGCAAATTTGCAACAATTATTATAAATTATATTTTACAGAAAAGGACAATAAACCAAGACTAAAATTATAAATTATAAGATTGGGAATCGAATAATTCAACGGTGCCGACTATCGTCTGTTTATTTATAGATGTTCTTGTCACCCTCTCTGTAGAAGTTTGATAAATAGGTACGCCATTTACCATGTAAACATTGACGTTTTTATTACTGATTATCGATCAATAAACAATAATTATCCAGGATTCTCGGTGTTTATGTGGCTTCAATTAAGTAAAATAAAATTCCGATAGTATCTAATTAAAAATTCCGAAAGACCCATGTTGACACTGTAGACGGATATAATATGGTTAGGTATAACTTAGTCAGTCGCTCACGTGTTAATATTAATATTTTCATAACCACGGATCGACAGACAACAACACGTCATAATAATGGAATTGCAAAGGGGTTATTTTTAGAATGTTTTTACCAAATTTCTTGTTATCGACGGTAATACCCGCATCACGGTATTTACAATACAGTTAAGTACTTATCACGATACTTTATCGCGTCGTCATTTCTCAAATAACCGAATACAGATATTAGAATAATATACTTAAAAATATATTTTGTATTTCATTGTTTAATTGCTAATCATCTGACTACCTCGATAATTCGTGCTATATTCATTTCCTGGTTTATTTGATTGACGTCTTGTCAAATTATACAATATAACTAGCTTATTAATTGTAATGTCACAATCGAACCAAGAGTGAACAATCGTCATTGCGAGGCTTTAAAATATTTTGGTCTATTTACAGTTAATACCGGGTGATTCTTTTATCAAACAACACTCAATATTTCATTAAGTGTACATTTTTTGAAAATATTTTTTTACATTGTTTCAAGTCGCTTACAAAACAACGTTTTTATTAAAAAAATTATATTTTTAAATATTTTTATACTTATAATTTTTTAAGTTTTTTACTTTTATTTATGACAACATAGTATTTTTTAATTTTATATTCCAAAGCGGAATATTGTTATTAGTATTTCGATACACGAAAATTGAATTTGGGGCGAGTAGTTTATGAGTTATAAGTATTTAAAGTTTAGATGAGCGGAGTGGAGTGGTACGGCGTTTATTTTACTTTCATCTATGTTTCTTTATTGAAATATAATTTTCACATTTACGTGATTTTAACGATTCCCATAGCAATTCTAACTTCAGCTAATCAAAAACATTCAGTGTGGATTTAAGCTCAAATTTATTTTTAATTACACTTTTTATAAACTTATAAGGATTCTGTCATTACAATTTCAAGTCAATTATTGAAAAAAAAACTTTAAAATTTTTATGGCTCATTTTCGTTTCATGGCTATAAGCTTTAAAAGTGTCATTATGTTTTCAAAATGTTATCTACAGCTAATTATAAAAATATTTTATAATAATAGTAGTATAATAAATTTAACTTAATTTTCAAAGAAATTATTTTGGGTGGGGTGGGGGTTGAACACCCAAACCCCCTCCCTGTATACGTGCCTGTCCGTTAGTCATATAACATAAGTATAAGTTATAAGTCTTTTAACATCAGAAGGTAGGTAATCCTTATAAAATGAAGGAAAATGTTTAAATACCTATAATAATTTTCCTCCATCAGTAATGACCAATTCGAAAAATTGGAGGTACGCAGATTATGTACACTCTATACGTGGATAAATTTCTATGAAAAAAGGTTTCTATTGTTCGTAAATTGTGGCATTGTGCGCAAATGAGTTGTAGCCAAATTTGTGTTTATCAGTTCTATTTTTGTGTAGTAACACTAGTAACCTTTAATGTAATATAATAGATTGAATATCAAAATTAAAAGTAATAACTTGGGCAGTGAAGTTGTTGCATTTGCATGTTTTTTGTAAATGCTTATATTTATTGCTGAGTGAGGTTAAAAATGTTTCGTTAAACTCTTAATTTAAACAAAAAAAAATTATATTGCAATACATGCAATTTTGGTGATTTTTTTAATTTTACTGCAAATAACTATTAACTATTTTTCATAATTTCCGTTTACATTTAAGATTATATAACTTAATATATAAAATAAAAGTAAGTAAACGTGAACAGTGAACAAATGTCTATATTTATTGTAATACTTATTAATTTATTAATATTTCTATAGAGTGATTATCGCATAAGGTCGTTAACAAAACTTAAAAAAATCATTTGTTGTGCAATGCAATAATGTAAGCAATATTTAAAATTTATTTTTATTATTTATTAATATGTTTGATTTTATTGATTATAATTAAATTTTTTCGATGCAATTTTAAAATTTTTTTTTTTTATTGATCTTAAGCCCGGCAACTAAGGCCATTAGCTATTTTTGTTTTTGTAGGTTTTTATGTCGGTAGGGGGAGGAACACGTGTGTGTTAGTTTTGGCAGAATTTTTGATTTGGGCACCCATAGGTATCTGCCATGCCCGGGTGGGGGATGGTGGCACTTGTTCTCCAGACACTGTAACTTGTCCGAAGAAAAATGCTGCCCATGACCGAGGATCGAACCCGGGTCGGCTGCGTCGCAGCCGACGCCTTGGTCCGCTTGGCCACTTCGTCCCCCAATTTTTAAATTTATGAGTGCATTTTTAATATATTTTAATGCAATAATGCAATCAATTTAGTGAGTTTTTTAATACAATAACTTCACTGCCCTAGTAATAACATTAGGTATCTATGTTTTCACTTGCGTTTTTTAAGATATTTCAATTTTTAAGCAAGTTATCAGGTAGGTATATAAAAATATGGTAGTTTAAAAATATCGTAGACGTTCTTGGTTCTTGCCTTTAGGCTTTAAGTTCTTATAATAGGTAAATTTTCTATGTTATTAAAGGTTACTACAATAGGTACAAATAGGGGCCCCCGTCTTAGCCCCCCTAGAATTTCTATAGCCCCTCCCCCAAAAAAAACTAATGATTTCACTACTATAATTTAAAAGCATCATAAAAGTATCAAGTATAGACCTGAGCTACAGCCCCCCCCCACCCAAATTTCAAATACTATACTTACTATACTAAATAGTACAAATACTATACTTACGCCTATGGTTACTACACTAAATTGGAAGTGCTGAACACAAAATTGCTGTCTTGTGTGTTTGTTCGTTGGTGACAACATAAATGCGAATGTCTTCTTAACGCGTATAGACATTATCACTAATTGTTTTCTTTAAATTCCCACAGGCTATATAAAGCGGCTTAAATGACCAACGAACTTTACACCTATTGTTAGGCGCGGTACTGTGTCCATTTTCTCTACCGGGAAACTGGATTTAATTTGGGCCCACTTTTTACAATATACTTACTAATACATAGGCGTATTTAAGGGGGGGCTAAAACCCCCCAAAAAATCAACCCCCCCTACGCATATGTACTAATAGCAATGGGTCCCACGTATACCTCGTATGCCACGTACGTCCCACAATAATCAGGTTATCTACCCATTTCTCACAATATAGGTGGGTTTCCACTACATACGCGTACGTTTGGGGCATCAGGTACTTCTCCCGAATTTCATGGAGAATAAACAAAAAAAAAAAATTACTAGCAAATCCCAAACAGCTGTACCAACATAGAATCCAAAATTCCCTACAAATTATACGCATTAATTTATATATTTTATGAACAAATGTATTTTTATGTTAAAAAATTATCGTATAATAATTATGGTGCGGTTCAAATATTATTGTATAACTCCAAAAAACTTGAAAAACCTGATCCAATAAACCATTGATATTAATTGGTTTCTCGTAACGATCAACATAAAATGTACATTTTGAATCAGCCAAAAATGCGAAATTTAAGATTTTCAGTCAGTGTTGGTCAGTGTTTTTAAAGGCCAAAAATGTCAAATATCAACGAAAATCTTCGATTCACCATTTTACGAGCTACATGATGTATATATATTTTTGGATTAGGCAAAAGACTGTTGGGACGTGGGTGAATAAAAAAAAAATAGACATGGTAGTATGGTACACTAGACATGTCTTGTATACCAGGATATTTGATACTTAAATTGTTTATTTAGAATTTACACTTTTAATAATATATATTAAGAAAAAATGAACAAATATGGATCAAAAAAATTAATTAATTGTGTGTATGGTAGTGAAAGAAATAGTAGAATACAAAATAATATAAGGTCTCCACACACTGCAACGGTGGCAGTGAATTGATGCAGGACACATTTCACCGCTCAACGCGGCGGTAAAACCAAGACAATAGAATTTAACGCCACCGCTGCAGTGTGTGGGTTCCTTTATTCCAATAAATAAAGTAACATACACAACGTTTTAAACTTTTATCATATCATTGCTTTTAAATACTAACAATAATAATACTAATAATTTATTATGTATACATAAGTTTTTAGATTACATGTTTTTACACCGATTATTAAGTTGGCTACAAAATCCTATATAAGTTACTTTTTTTAATTTGACCATTTGTTATTAGGTAACTGAATATAACATATTATAGAAAAACATTAACAGTATTCATGTTCTATAGGATATACACTAGTCTAAACTCATTTTCTTCAAAAATGTACTTACAATATTTTCAAATTAAGTTCTAGCAATTAAATAACTGTTAAAAATGTTTGTTTACTGTGGTTTATTGAATATTTAATTTGTGGCTTTGCAATTGTGTATCATTTAAAAAATATAAAGAAAATATTTCATCAACAATTGTAAGTTGTGTGGTGGAGGTTTCACATGGACTGCTCTGTAACTTGCCTTTAAGTGAAGTTGCTCATGAATAATTTAAAGTTAATATAAAAAAAATACAAACTTAACTCAGTTAAAAAGTTCATTCATTAAATTTAATTATCAGCCAGATGATCAATTAATGAGTTGAGTAGTAGTTGGCAAATTTAAAATTATTTAAATAACTAACCATTTTGTAATAATTATTATTATTATTCCTTTTTATTGAACACTTTTATATCTTATGTCAATTTGCACAGTAAATTTATGTGTCTTATTAGGCATAATTTAACATGTCTAAATGTCTTATGTGACACATACTTGACTATACATACGGGCATTAGTCAATAATTAAGTATGTATGTGTTTGCTAATTGAATTAAAAAATAATTATTTGTTTAGTTTTTTTTTTAATCATTATTTTATTTTACATTGTGATTAAACAAAAATATATTAAATTATCTAATAATTTTAACCATAATACATTTGAACATGTAAGTAGTGTTTCAAACAACAACAAAAAAATATGATTTTAAATTATGTCTTAAATTTAGAATATTTATGCCTGTTTAGTATATCATAATGGTTAAAATTTTATCAATAAATACTATCCATAATATGTTTTGGTAAAATACACTTAAGTAGGTATATAAAACACTAATAACAATTAAATATACAAAAATTAACCGTAAGGATAAAAGGGTGAAAAGAAAAACTTGTGATGGTCCATAGAAGAAATAATTGATCTAAATGAGCTGAATCAAAGTTAAGTAGTCAATGTTTGTTAATGTAAGATATTCTTATTATTCTTTACCTAGTTTATCCATAACTAAGCTCTTATTTGTTGACTATAACATACAAAAAAACAAACAAATTAATATTAGTATTATGTAAGGAACTTAAATAATGAATATAATAAATAAAAAGCATTATCAAAAATGTATTTAGATAGGCTCAAGTAAGAAAAACACTTTATAGGTATATATCAAATGTCATTCTTAAAATCATTGTACATAATATTGATATTTGGTGCACAATATTCATTCTTTGAAGTTATGCTTACAATATTTACAAAATGCAATGGCTAAGTATTTATCTAAAATAGCAACTTAAACTAAATATTGTTCACACTGAATTTTTCCAATTAGATTATCTCCTTGAGACTCAGGAACGTTCCTACATCACCCACTATTGTTCCTTGTTGACTAGAACTAAAACACTAAATTACTTGTTAGTTATTGTTGTAATATGTTATACCTACCTTTAGGCTATATTCAGCATTTACAATAGTATATAATAATAGTATTGTAGCGAATTGTGACTACCTAAATGTTGTGGTCAAAATTTAAATTTTTCAAAAATAAAATTGGCGGGAAATTTAATAAAACTAATAATAAATTCAATTTTAACCAGACACACATTTTGCAAAAAAACAAACCGTGGATACAACTTATTAAATTTGGTTCTCCTTTTGGGGATCACAATCTCGCATCAACTATTATATAGTAGAAAGAGTACCTAATATGTACTAAGTACTTATGCTCAAACATAAAAATACCTACATAATTGTTTGTAGTTCAAGCAGTGCTCGAAATGGAAAATTTTACGAACCGGAACGCTCATACAATTAATATGCGGATTATAATGTTATTTTAATTATTTTAATTTGTGTTTACTTTACAATACAATATATAATAAGTTAAATAGATACAAATAATATGAGTAATTTCAAGCTTGAAAAAAGTGGGTAAGTGTATGTCGCTCTGCTGTACAGTAGGTTACAAGTGGGTCACTGTATTGGATGGTGTTAAATTTGAATTCAATGATATAATATCATTGTATAAATGAATCTAAACAAAAACGTTCAGTCAGCCTATGACATTACCAAGTATATTTATTATTTGATGATATTATTGTGAATAAAGTAATTTATATTATATAACCTATTTACGTGGAACCTTGTCTTAAATTTTTAATCCTTAGCTATAAAAGTTGTACATTTTATAAAGTTTTATAATAAAATAATTATTAAATTTGAAATTTGAAACTATAACAAAATTCGAACTATAAATGCTTTAAATAAAAAAATTGTGACTATGTATTTTTAATAATTTTTAACCGTTGTTGTAACAATATATCAGGAGCCTCGCATTACATTTTCACGCTTTTTTACCCAGAAATACAATTTTATTGATATTTATAGAAAAATGAAAACTGAAAATGTCCGTAAACCGCTCAAAATAAGTCTAAATATTTGGAAAATTTTATGGTGTATAGAAAATGCTAATATAAACATTCAGTCAAAATTGCATGTTTTTATGGTCATTTGTTTTAGAGTTAAACCAAAAATCAAAAAATTGAACTTCTCTCTTTATTAACTATATTACATTTTGTCGAAAGGAAATTTTATAATTTTAATCCTCTAGATTGCGATACTGTCGATTTTTACGAACCGGAACTCTTAAATTTTAATTTTCATCAACCAGGAACGGACGCAAAGTTTATAGTACGAACCGGAACACTGTTCCGGTCCATTTCGAGCACTGAGTTCAAGGTATCCAAATTAGACACAATAATGATTAAAAATATAATTAGCACCTATACTATATGTTGCATATAGTTATATAACATTCCCAGAGCCTGGGAGAGAGGTATTTTATCATTTTTACATGGCTTATTTTTTGAGACTTACATAATATATAAAAATAGTTATAAAAAACAACTCATTTAAAAATATAAATAATAAGTATTTTTATTACTTTATAATATTTTACAATTTTGCTTTAAGGAAATATATATGATAAATCTTTCTTAGTGTGTAACAGAGATATGTTTGCCAATCTTTAATCTTACATTATTGAACAGAGCCAATTTTTTACCCTACAATAGTGTACTATGATTTCTTAAATAATTTAAAATAATTTGGACATGTATTTTTTATAAATAGTCTGGAACATGAGATTTCTCATTAAGTAGATGTGTATAATATAAATCAGTAATTACTATTTATTATCAATGGTACCTACTAATAAAAGATTCTTTTAGATTCTGAGCGGAGCGATGAATGTATTGATGCGTGATTTTTTATTTTTTTATTCTTGTGTCTGTCGCCACCTTTTATGACAGTAAAAATGCTTAGATTTTCTTCAACAGTATATTTTATGACGTTATATTATGTCATCTTTTATGTACCATCACAAGTTTTTCTTTTCACCCTTTTACCCTTACGGCTAATATTGTTGCATATTATTTAATTGTTATTAATATTTTATATACTTAAGTGTTTTTTACTTTTGAAACACTACTTACATGTACAAATGAGTTATAGTTAAAATCATTAGTTTATTTAAAATATTTTTGTTTAATCACAATGTAAAATATAATGATTTAAAAAGGAACTAAACAAATAATTATTTCTTTATTAAATTGGTAAACATATACATAGGTACTTAAATTGACTTATGCCTGTATGCATAATCAAGTATGTGTCACTTGACATGTTAAACTATACAAGTACAACTAACAGAGTAATAAATTAAATATTTAATAAACAACAGTAAACAAATATTTTTTAACAGTAGTTATTTATTTGCCAGAACTTAATTTGAAAATGTTGTAAGCACATTTTTGACAAAAATGAGTTTAGTATATGTCCTATAAGAATAGGAATAATTTTAATGATTGCAAAAACGTGGTATGTGATATATTTTTGTAACCTATTACATACAAAACTTAAATCACAATTTATTATTACCTACTCATAGGCGGAAATCCATTGAAATTGCAGCGTGGCTAACATCATTAACAATTTGAATGGGGGGCTTCGATCCCACACAACCAAAAAAAGGAAGGGGCTTGAAGAACTTTTTTTTGGGGGGGGGAGGATAAGCCCCCCACTGATCTCCGACTGAATTATGTACTTAATGTATAAGTACCTATGTATGTACTTAATAGGTATCTATTGTAGGTAGTATAAGTTTACTCTGTAATTAAAAATACCTATGTGATTTAAGGTTTTTTATAAATTTATATACCCATAGGTTAACTTATTTATTATATTTTGTGGTATTCATTTCCATGATTTTATATCATCATTCTTTGAATAGGTACCTATGCTTACTTTCTTTAAATTGTATATAATTTATGTTGTAAGTTAATTAATGCTAAGGGGAACTTCTTTAATCTTCCCAATTGATTAAAATATATTTAACAGTCATGTTACTTGTTAGGAAAATAACTTTTTAGTGCAGACCAGTGGCGTGACGAAAGACTTTATTTGAGGCACATGCCTCAGCTTAAAGGGTGGTGGGTGTCTTGGGGACTAGGGGTATTTCACATATAGTAAAATAATTTATTAAGTACACACTAAGACTTATAGAGTCGTGCGCGGGGGGGGGGGGGGTAGGTTAGAGAGACAATGTGACGTCATACACTATTTGTATGTATATAATAATAATTAATTTTGTTGATAAAATTTAACCAGAAAAATTGAACCATGGTTTAGGTACGCGGTTGCCCATAAGTGATAACATAGAACAATAAATTGTCGGCCAAAATACGGTCGGCGGTAATATTTGTCGGCTAAAATACGGCCGGTGGTAATATTTGTCGGATAAAATACTGTCGGCTGAAATATTTGTCGGCTAAAATACGATTCTGCTAATATACTTGTCCAATCAATTATTTTTCGGCTGAAATATTTTCGGCTATTTAACGCGCTCCCCGCGCCTGCTATTGTTTAAATTTGCTCTATTTCAATACCTATAATGTAATAAGACTAAATAATCAGCGTATAATCGTACAAACGGTGTGTATAAATAACATCAATAATATATGTAATCAATGTATGGTGAACTTTAAACTCATTGACGATGATGATGGTTACAATGTCACATAGCTATATTGTTATACAAACTAACAAATGTGACACGTAACTTAAGACCTATACCTCTTACTATTTGTATAAATACACAGGGTGATCCATTAAACATAAGAAACTGAATATTAATTCAGAAAATACTAACGTTTTTAAAAATATTTCTTTTACATACTTAGGTAATTTTAAATCGTTACAAAAGAACATTTTTGGAAAAAATACGATCTTTTTATCATAATAATTTGTTAACGTTTTACTTTTTCGAATGACAGCGATATAAATTTTTAATTTCAAATTCCGAAGCAGAATATTATTCAGTGTATTTCGATCTCTACAAATTGAATTTCGGACAAGTATAGTTTATTAGTTGTTATAATTACCTATTTACCTATTTATGAGCGGATTGTTGGATCAACATATTTACGGGTACCTATACCTACTCTTGCAGTTTGCAGTGTTTGCGCTCCACTTTGATCGACTAAACTTTTCAAATTCTGCTTTGGAATAGGAAATTAAAAATGCATGTTACTATAATAGACATCTTAAAAAAATTAAGCAATTAATAATAACAAAAATATATTTCTTTAAAAAAAGCTTGGCTCCTGATATATTTTTACAATAGCAATTGAATAATATTAAAAATACATAATATGCACAATTTCTTTTTATAAACATTTAAAGTTCAAATTTTGACAAAATATATCTAATTTAAAATTTAATAATTATTTAGTAGTTAAAAATGTAAAAAATGTTCAACTTTTATAGCTGAGGATTGAAAATTTAAAACAAGGTTCCACGTAAATAGGTAAATATTATATAAATTACTTTATTCACAATAATATCATCAAATATACTTAGTAATATCATAGGCTGACTGACCATTTTCGCTCAGAATCGTTTTTCTTATACAATGATATTAGGTATATCATTGAATTCAAATTTAACACCATCCATTGACCATTACAGTGACCCATTTGTAACCTACTGTACAGCAGAGTGACATATCCACTTCCCCACTTTTTTCATTGAACTTTAAGCTCGGTAACTATGGCTATTAGCTGTTTTGTTGTTTTTATAGTGGGGGAGGGGAATGGTTGGAATTGTTGGTTGAAACACGTTTTTAGGTTTAGAATTTCAAGTTGGGCAACTGTAGGTTTCTACCATGCCCGGGTGGGGGATTGTCTCTCTGGACACTGTGACTTGCCCGAAAAAAAATGCCGCCCGTGGCCGGGATCGAACCGACGGTCGGTGCGGGTCGCAACCGACGCCTTAGTCCGCTCGACCACTCCACCCCCCCCCCCCCCATCATTATATTTTATTTTATGTGAATAAAGAATTATTATGATTATGATTATTATTATTATTATTATTATTATTATTATTATTATTATTATTATATTATTTTCATAGATTTGTTGTACTATTTAAAGCGTGTTATGTAGTGATACAAATTTCAAATGAGAACTCCTGTTTTTACTTTATGCTATTAATTAGTGTATCTATATTTCTTTTGAAAATGTTGACGTAGGTGTCTAATTCAAAACTCGAACGAGCAGTTTTTTATATATTTGACTTTGTGTACTAACGATATTAGGTCCATATAATAATGGAAGACTGGATGTTTGGATCACCACGCAGAATACTCCTAAGATGGAAAAAAATGTCGATTATTTGAAAACATGATTTTTAAATATATATTTTAAAATTCCAAATCCAGAATTTGAATAAATCTATTTAATGAAAAATGGAGGATGAACAATCACCCTGTATTATAAGGACATTTTTTTTTTTTTATCAAATATTGATTGCAACTTCTGAATAACATAATATACCTAGGTGGCTACGTTCTTAAGTTCACATATAATGATCATCATAATATTGTTGACTCTAACAGTCAAGAAATCTATATAGTAGGTTTTATATACGATAATATACAATATACGGTGTAGGTACAGTTAATTATTAATCAGAGTGTCGTTGATTTATTATATTCTAAAAATCTTATAGTTGTATAGCCTATAGGTCTTGTTCTCTTGATTAATTGATTATATTTTAGCGACATTTGTTTTAATGTATTATAGATAGATTATATACAGTGGTAAAAAGAAGATAATTGAAAAAATACTATAGGTACCTACTAAAAATATATTAAAAATATACAACTTGAATACTGTACAATATAACTGACATTCCGATTAAATAACACACTGTATATTATTATTATTATCAATTAATGTCAACAAAATAATAATTATAATGATTTTACATTTTAATAATTTAATAGCTACCTAGCCGGCGAGTAGAACGGACCGTAATACGTTTTGGCGGTATATCTATAATTTACATTATCGGTCCCAGAAATAAAGTCTATTAATATTGTACCTATTTATCGTTGATGAGTGTTATTGTTTTACGTTCATATGTTATAGTAAGTTTTTACGCTTTATAAAGAAACCATGAAGTCGACGGCAGCGGTGACGTTCTTCCAGGTGAGGTGTATTCTTGTTTGTTATAATATTTACTTCCTACCACGGCAAGACTGCTGATACCTAATGGTTAATAGTAACTTTTGGCTATTTCAAACCGAAGAGGTACCTTATTATTATTGCGTTTGAATGTTTTTCGTGGACTTTTGGATTTATTGCTCAGTAAGCTAGAAATTAGTTTCAAGACACTACGAAAATAATATTACAACTTTATAGTACACATTTTTGCATATTCTCGTTTCTCAGTTAACTCTAACTGGTATTGTTAAAAATGTATTATATTGTCATATAATTTATTATATTATATTTATCATCTCAACTAAATTTTTTTCATTAGCATGCGGTATCTCGTGCCCAATTGTTTAATAAAATGTATTATATTCTCATATAAATTATCATAATATTGTATTTAAAATCCTAACTAATTTGTTTTATTAGTATGGTATCTCGTGCCCAATAATCGATTATTGTTAATTTTCCGGTTTGATATTCTTCTCATGATTTTAATGTAGGTATAGTCTTGTTTTTCTTTAGTATTTTTACGTAGTATATTGAGTAAAATATTTTGTCTCCGTCTTGGTACAATCTAACAAATTATCGTTCACTATCTATATTCACCAATCAGCCGAAACGATATAATAATAATATTTAGCTGTAGTAAATATTATAAAAATTATCTTATACCTACGTAGGTATTTTACTTCCTTATTATTCAATAATTTATAAATTTACCTAAACGATCGGTTAATTTCTCGCCCAAATGATATATGCAGGTACATTTTGGGTTATTCGCCCAAATGAATGACGCTCGTTTTGATTTAGTGGATTTGGATGAGAATATGAATGATAAACGATTATGGAATCTTTTATTAAAACATTTGGCTTCTTCTTACGTAATCATAACATATTATTATAAATTTTAAAATTTAAGATCTGTGTGTGTTATGAATTATGATTGTAATGTTTTATATATGTATTGTGATAGGATATACGGACAGTCTCTAATTAATTACTGAAAGCGATGATTTAAAAAAATTGAGTTTAATTTTGTATTTGATTTTAGAATTACGTTTCCCCACAACTCATAAGTCCAAATTGGTTTTTATGGTAAAATAAATATATTTATATATTTATATATAATATTATAATATATATATATATATTATATATATACAAATATTATTAAAGGAATTATTTTATTTAAGGGACATTTTTATAGCTATTTATTTATTTTAAATGTATTTTGCAAGTCATTTTTAAAAATGTAGTACCTACCTATTTAATACAATAGTATTTTATAATTTGTGTACTTTTAATGGTATGACTATTAAGGTATGGCTACATATAATTTATTTAACTAATCTAAGAATATTACTTTGATATTTTATATTTAAAGTTTTATTAAAATATTTGTGTGTAAAGAAAAAAATGAGTGCAATTTTGAAATTTTTTAAGCCCATTAATATATTTAGTACTTTTCCTATATTTAAAAGTTCCGATCCCTAAACTTATCGTTATCATAAAACAAACTATACTTATGCAACGCCCTCAACAACCATATTCTTATAATATAATATATGATATTATAGTACCGCAGAGTTATAACTCTAAACCCTCTAAATATACTTTCCTCACTAATCATCAATTGTGTTGCTTTTGTTCCTAATATTTGTATTGTACGCAAGTATATTGTAATAATTCATTTTAGATCTGTGCGTTGTACGTGGTACTTGGATGCAGTCCAGCGTCGACTGCACCATTTATAATAGGTGCAATGCAAACGACCATCAAACCATATGCCGAATACAATAAAATCATGTGAGTGGAAACGTCGAATTTTTTTCTAGTCACTCTCCGATGTAAATACGAAAAACGATAAAAATTATTTTTATTTGTTCAATATTCAAAATCAATAGACCGTTTAAATACCATGATATACACGAACCGCGGGAAACTCTCGACGAGAAAATTGAGGGAAATGTTTCGGAGATGACATTGGATACAACACCTGTTATCGGTATAATAAACGATGACAACACGACAATCGACTACGGTCGCAGCCGGTCAAAGCAGAAGGACTTCAAATACGACCAGTTCCAATCATTTTTGGAATCTTTGAATTTTGCGAGTAGTACATTTAAAGCCGTGTCGATGACGACAGAACAACCATTCGGAGAAGAACTTACCACTAACTCGTTCGACGACTTAATCACGTGAGTGAACACAATTATTTACATAACTAGGCAGGACGATTCGCCAACCATGCTCACTCCCATTTTTCTCCTTTAATTTTATTTATTTATTTAAATTCCGACTTTTAGAATTTTTAAGTAAAGATACCTATATTTATACCTGCTATACCCACAACCCACATAATATAATATCAATCATATTTAAATACTTTGAAATTCGTACAAAAAAATTCTTAGTATAATAAATATTAGATTAATATTTAATACCTAACCTACACATATATAAATTTATTTTATAATTTTGTATAACAATTTTTAAGGATATTGTACTTATAGTAATTTACTGTAGTAATTATATACTTCAATAACTCAAAAACAATATTCATTATAATTGCTATTTAGATACATAAGAATACTAAAAAAAAAATCATCTGCTTAACACTTTAGAATTAAAAACAGTGATTCTCGTATGAAAAAAAGGAAGGTTGGAATCGCCAGAGGACACTGTCTCCATAATTAAGGAGTTATTATAAATTATATAATAATCCAAGTATTTGAAAATATGGCCCTTAACTCAACTCAAAAAACACAAAAATTAAAATGTGTTTAAACTTATGACTAAGAGAATATCGAGGGTTAGCCATAAGAATATTTGGTGAAATCATCATGTATATTATTTAATATTTGCTAGTATAAACGGTAAGTACACAAGAGTATCCAATTGAGTGAGCCACGCGCCGTTTTATGTCTTCAATAGCTGAGTAGGTACCTATGTAGGTAGTTTATAGTATTACTTCTTTTCTACTTTTAAATAGTAAATCATTTTTTTTCACCACCATTGTTCCTATATATACTTACCATACATTCTTGCCGGCCTCATTAAAATTTTAAATTTGTATACAACAGCAAATAATAGGATTTAAAAAAATAATAAGTAAATTAAAATCACGAATTTCCTATGTTTATTAAATTTAAAAAAAATAAATATTTATTAACAAAATAAAATATATTATTGCTCTTAATACTATTTAAAAATTATAAGAGCCATAAATAATACCTATTATAGGTATATAACATCAAAACATTTTCAATAACAAGTGTCGGTTTTTTTTTGTATACTTACCGAATATTATGATCTATTTAACGTAAGACACTTATTATTTCAAAAACCATTAATGTTTTGAAAATATTTTTTTACATAATTTGAAGTCGTAAAAAACATTTTACTAAAAACTAAAGTATATTTTATTATTTTTAATTTTTTCACTTTATATTAATTACAACATTAATTTTTATTTCCTTATTATAAAACAGAATATTTTTTGGAATATTGAATTTTGAACTATAGGTATAGTATATTTACTACCTACCTATAGTTGTCCGAAATTTGATTCTTATAGGTGGAAACACTACAAATAATATTCTGCTACGGAATATGAATTTAAAAAGTATGTTGTCATTCAAAATAGTAATTAACTTAAAAATTATAAAGATAAAATATTGAGACATTATAAAATTATTTATTTATTTTTATTTATTCATTAATACGAACAAAAGTCCAATTCACAATATATTTGTATAGATAACAATAATATAATATAATTTAAAATAATAAAATATAACATAATAATAGATGAAACGATTAATATATAGAATAATAGGAATAATAATAATAATAATAATAAAAATAATAATAATGATTATAATAATAAAAATAATAATAATAATAATGATAATAATAATAATAATAATAAAATACATTCAATGTTTATTAAAATAATTTACTATTTTCCGAAGACATTAAAATATTTATGGGGTCGTATGACGTATACTTTTTAGATGAATGAGGAATATAAAATAAATGATTGTTGCGAGTGTAGTGGTTTTTGACTTTGAAATTTAATTGACTTAATAAAAATGAATCATCAATCTTGTTATTTAGCAATTTGGTGAGAAAGGTGTTGTATGATAAGTGTCTACGTACATTTAAAGGTTCTAAGTTTAATAATTTTAAAATATTTTCGTAACCAGAGTGAGGAGTTCTTTGAATATTACATTTATGACCTATACATCTGAGAGCTTTATTTTGAACTTTTTCAAGTTGATCATTATGTCCTACATTGTTATGGTCCCAAATTAATGGAGCGTATTCTAATAAAGAGCGGACTAGTGAGGTATATAGACATTTTAAAAGTAACTGGATCACGAAAATCGGAACAGTTTCTTTTTATCATACCAAATACAGCTAAAACTTTATTTTTAATCGCTGATACATGAGCATTGAATAATAGCTTGGAATCAAATAAAATCCGATAATTTATAAGAAATATTTCCAAAACTGTTTCTGTTTTCTGAAATACTTGATAATTCTTTTACTATAATAAATCAACCCATATAGTATCTAGATATTGAATAATGGTCCACGATTTTTTGGGCTCAAATTTATGTTTTACCTTAAAAAATAAAATATATTAATAAAATGCATTGTTTTAATTATTATTCAATATTACATAATAATATGATAGATAACAATTATACAGACGAGAAAATATATTGTCACACTGAAAGTTGTGTAAAATCCCAAGTTGACCTAAATATACTTTTTACTCACTTTTTCATAGTCTTTGTCGGTATTTATAAGGATTATATATATTTTGTAGTTCATTGTCGAATAAAATTATCGAAGTAGCCGATAAATCATAATATTATTTATAAAATTAACCATTCGGTACATGTAATTATTAGGATTATAAATCCAAATGCCTGTTATATTAACAAATTAAAAAAAAAATTATTTTAATATCACTCGTAACGCTCAAGGTAGTGGCCACCTATGATCATGGGATACCCGCGTGGGTCAGGTACATATTATAATAGTTACTGCGACACCAAAAAATAACCAGCTAATAACTAATAAGCAATAAAATTGTCTTGGACAATATGATACATTATAATATCTAAGTTACTTGGGCTTACTTGATCTTATACAACCCTATAATAGTATAATGTATATAATATTATGTCCATTACCTATATAATATTATGTATAATTTTATTGTAATATTTGTGTGAACAAAATAGAACTGAAATGCTACAGACGAAGCACCCAAAAACATTTAGTAAGATTAAATGGCTGTATCCCAAGGCCGAATTGGCTATTACACGACTTCTTAATACGTCATATATGGTAATTAATTCAACGACAACAATGTTACCGACGCCATCAACCATTCCGCCGACACCGACAACCATGCTGCCGACGACAACCATCATGCCGCCGACGCTAAATACTACTAGTACGGCTATACCGACAACAGTATATACTACGACACAAATGCCGATCACCACGACTACGCAAAGGCCGAAACCGAATAAATTTACATGCACTTTATGTGTTATTATCATTGTAAATGAATAAAATAAAATACGGGAAATGTACACAATGTACCTATCTATAACAAAATAATATATATTATGTACAACAATTATTATAAAAAAATATTATTTTCTTTCATTACTTACTCGTTATGATATAATACCTATTTCAGTAGCGGATTTGATTCGTCTTTTAGGGGGTGGGGGGAGCAATATCCTTTTGGTCCAAAAGGCCTACTTATATAAGACCAACAATAAATTATTATTTATAGATAATTTATGATACCTAGAGGGGCCATGATCCCTATGCCCCCCTAAACGACGAGCCTGTCCTATTTAGGTATAAAAGGTCAAAATGCCATAATTTATTCCGCTGTAATTAAAATATAAGTAGTATGTACCTACTTATTATGTACATACATCTATAATCTATATACCAATATACCAACTATATACGTCATACGAGCACACGTCTAAATAGTATGTAGTATCCTTATCTAATATTATCTATACAGGCGTGGTGACCGCAGAAAATTAACTCAGCAAGACGTACAAAATGCAAAATATATTAATATTGACTAGTTAATAGGTCTATGCTTACCACGAGTTGGATGAAATGTGTGTTACCTACATCGACACATCGTGATATTAACTATATACGGGGGTGACCCACACTTCCTTAAATTGAACCGTATGTACAGCAATGACATCTGCATGCTCATGATGATAATGAGATATTTAAATATAATATTATATATCGAGATAGATAAAAAAAATAGGTAGTAAAAACTAATAGGTACTATAATATTGTTTATCAAGCCCCATGATATTATGTGTAACAGCATTTTTAATAACATAACCCATATTCCCATTGGTATATTTAAAACTAACCGAATAAATATTGTTATTTGTTATCGAAGTTAATCTTACATTTCACTTACAAGAAATATACCTGCACAATAATAGTATAATACAAATAGTAACATTAATTCATAATTTCTTGTTTCTAAATTCTAATATCTATACCCCGCAAACGTTAAACGTAACATAGACAATATTCAATAACATAACATTTAAACATAATTAATATATTATTATTATTAAAATAATTGTTTGGTAACCTTGCAATGGTTACCGAGATTGGACTGTTTTCACTCAGAATCGTTTTTTTATTATATACAGCATGATCATTGGCGCAAATAGTGAGGGGGGCTCGGGGGACTTAGTCCTCCTATACATTTTTTTGTGATCCATGATGTCAAAAATGTCCAGCAGAGTGAGTCACGTCTAGTCTAATCCCTATCATCTTATCAGTTATCGTTGATAAATAAAACAAAAAAAAACCAAATTTTTTAATTTTGCTTTATTATGTATTTATGTCTTATTATAATATATTATTATCGTTGTTTTAAATTTTCAATCCTTAACTATAAAAATTGAACATTTTATAATTTTTAACTACGTTTTAAAAATTTTTCACAATACAACAATAAGAATAATAATTTAAAATAAGTTTCAAGCTTTAAAAAATTGTCAATACAAACATACAGTCTAGTTATAGTAATAATAATTTCAAATAGGTTTTACGTCGTAAATTTATTTTGTTATCAGAAGTACGGAACACGCTTTGTTGAAGCTCTTTGGTCTGACCGGTAGTAGATAACTTCTGCGGAGGCGGGACAGGTAACCGTATACCTTATACCGCAAGACAACACGAACAACGGCCAACGAAAATATAATAAAATGTGCGTATCATTATTATTTAATATTTATTATTATTATTATTATTATTATTATTATTAAAATACTGTTGTCGTTTACTCGTTTCCTCTAGGTGTTATTCCTATCAGAAATCACAATAGGTGTTTTACTCTCTAATATTTGACGGTATAAAAACATTTATTATTATATTTCCAAATAATTTCATTAATTTTACATAACATACAGTATAAATCTACTATTTTGTTCGGCCATCGCAGTTATTGTTTGTTCAATCGTTTTGTTTTCCTTATTAAAACTGACTACTTACTTATTAAATCCAACGGTTTTTTCGTAAGACGTTCTCCCTCGTTACAGACGCCAATAAGAAGGTACGTTATCTATTATATTTATGTATTATAATATATTTAAATGTTCATATTACACACAAAATTACAACTATACTAGGTTCACACGTGTAAATTACATTCGGCGTCATCGTCGGTTGTACCCTACCGTGTTGTCTGTGGTATCTTAGCTGGAAACATGATAAGTGAAGAGCCAGAGATTTCCTTGATTAACGTAAAGTTACGTTTGGGTACAATGACTATGTATACCGAAAAAGTATACATAGATTTGCAATCGCCCGTCAGCGTATTGAGAAACAAAATGTGTGAAAAGGATAACACTCTGACCAAAGGTAATTTTGTAATAGTTTATTCCGGAAATGTCATGGAAGATCGTTCTCCTATTTATATGTACGATGTTGTCAATGGAGCTACTGTACATTTATTCAAAAAAATTAAGATAGATGACCCAGAATCTCCAAAATGTATTGATCTAAGTAGTGCGGGAATGGTGAAACTGGGTGTAGCTTTTCGTTCACTCTCGTTAAATTCTTCATATAAATGTGCATTGATGAAAATTAGTAAGGCCAAAATGTTATCTGATCTTATCACATCTACTCCTCAATTGAGTGGAGATCCTGTAGCAATTACTCTTTTACAACATCCTGAGCTATTAGCCAAACTCAATGATGTTACTTTGGTGAAACGCATTGCGGAAACTCATCCTAGTTTGGCATTAGCGGCAATTCAAATTTCTGCAGTTGTTCATGATCAAGTTGTGCAGGTAAATTTATTGAAAATCCTTAATGCCTACTTTTATTTATACTAATGTGGACGTATTTTCATTATGTGTTAGAACCACTTGGCATCAGATGTGTTGGCCAGATCTATGTCTGCTGGCAGTGATGATGATATGGACGATTTAGATGATTCATCCCCTGGATCGGACACTAACAGTCAACCATTGAATAGAAACTTATCTTATGCCATCACTGCCGCACAGTTGGCCACAGCTATAGCAAATGTAACGACTCAGCAACCACAGCCTAGTACTAGTGGTGCAAGTACATCAACTGCAAATACAGGAAATGTGCCTCTGACTCCTAATACTACACAAAGTCAATCAACTACGCCAGCAGTTGATTATACTCATCAATTAGGAGTAATGAGAGAAATGGGTCTGTACAATGAACCTTTAAACCTTCAAGGATTGCGACTAGGAGGTGGTAGCTTGGAAACTGCCATTGAATTAGTATTAAGTGGTTTTGATATTTTAAATACAGATAATTCACACCCTCGATTTTAATATCTAAAAATATTAATATTTACCTATAATATTGTATTATAATGGTTTTAAAAATAAGCGATGATTAACATTTAGTTATTATTCTTCCGTTTGATTTTGATTTTTAATTTGTCAACATAAATTTAAAGACAAATAAAATATTATTAAATTAAAAATGTAATATTTGTACACTTCAAACAGAATATTAATTTGCATTCAATTATGACATGTTTCCAGCTAAGATTACATTAATGTGTTTTGTGTGTGGTACCATGAACTACTACAGGTAGTAGTATATTAGATAAATAATTTTATTTTCTATTTATTTATATAATATCTACATAATATGATTAAGGGATGTATTATGTATTATATTATTTATTAGAAAGTATTAGCAACCAAAATATATAAACAATAACTGTAGGTATTCATGTTATAGTGTCACTAACTACCTATTGATAGTTGCTACTCGTAATTTGTGTATTAGATATAAATATATATATTATGTTCCAACAAATTATAATGTAAAAACAGTTATATATTTTAAAAAAATTAATCAAATATTTTATATACCGAATACCTAATACTAACTTTATTTGTGTATATATTAATTTAATAAATTATTGTGATATTATTTAATTTTTAAGATCATATTTTTCCAGGGTTATTCACAATAAGATATCTGTACAAAACATAATTAATCTTAGAAATCCTCAGTAATACAAAAGTATTAATTTGAGTTGAAAACAAATAAAAATTAATTTCATACATTTATTCTATATGTAACATAATTAATCATTTTACTTTCTACTGTCTGTGTATTTTTTCCCCTTAATAATGTTTATACAAATTATTAAGTACAATTAATAACTATTATCATTTATCATTAATATATAATACCTGTATTTTTGTCTTTACGCTTAAATGTTAATTTAGTACAGTAGTACTAGTGTCTAGTGGTGTAAGTAAAGTAAATACTGACTGAACTGTGGTCTGTGATGATGCTCATGAGTTATGATATAATAAAAATCAAATAAAAAATAGGACTTTTATTAATCTCAATGTTAAGTTCTTACTAAATATAAATATAGTGATATGGGTTTTATATTTTGATAAATAATAAATTTATTTTCCAACTATGGTTCAACATTTAAAATATAAAGATACATTTACAGTAGTTTGCCACTTCCAAGTCGTTGGCTGTGCGGAAGTGGGACTTCAACTTTAAATTGATATTAATAAGTTATATACAATAATACAATATGCACAATATATGAAAAGAAAACAATAAACAATAGAAAGTTATGAATAGATATAATAATATTGGTTATAAAATAAAGTAGAATGACAGTAATAAAGAGTACCAAAAATACAGCTGAATTCAATTATATATTACAATATTATAATTATATTTCATATAAATACAATAATAATTGCAATACAATTTGTTGTAGGTACAATAGGTACATAATTTTATAATATAATATAGTATATTATGGCATGATTAGAAACCAGTAATAAGTAATGATCAGGAATAGGATTTGTATGCAATAAAAAATTGTAAAATCTGCATTTTTATTTTTATAAGATAGACACAAAAATATAGTTACAAAAAAATATTTATTTATTGAAATACATCAGTGATTGACTGATTGTATTAATAATGAATAAAATATGATTGAGATAAAAAATTTAATCATTTATATATCTATTAATTATTATTTTATAAATAAAATGTATAATTCAGTTTCAACAGTGAAAATGCGTGTGCCACATGTTATGACCACATATTCTTTTCCTACAATTCTACAACAAATTTTTATAATTTGGCACTTTCATTTTTGACTTTTAGCATTTTTAAAATAAAATTTCTAAAATCACACAGAAAAACAGTCTAATAAATGGTAATGCATGGACAGCTGAACGATTTGTACAGCATAGAAAATATTAGGTTTGTGTGTAATACACTATACACTAATACCCGACAAATTATATCTTTATCTTGGAATTTATATTGATACAAAGTTCTTGCATGGGCGAAAATCCATTAAAATTTCAAAATTTTTTATAGAAATTTCAAGTTTAAAAATGTATGATTTTGAATATTTAAGCAAAAAATAACGATTTTAGTTTTTTGTTACTATTTGTATATTAGTATTATTATTTACCATGATGACATTTTCAAAATATTTAGATTATTTATATTGGTTTTAAGCTATTTAATATTTATACAGTTATACCACGAATCTATTCTTACCGTCAAACGGTACGTCGGTATTGACTTACAACTTGATAACAGCTATTGTAAAAAATTAGTCAACCAAATAACAAAAATAATATTTTTTTGTTTTGAGAAATTAATATATATGTACCATACCTACACCACTGTTTAAAAACGCATTATAAAATGTGAAAGTAAAAAATGGTTTTGACTAGTTTGTTATGCAATTTAGACCAGCTAAATGGTCAAAACTCGAATTTCTATAATATTTTTTATTAATTTTTTTGAAACCTTGTTTTGGTAGATACTATATCGTACTTTCTATGCAAAATGTATTTTTAAATCATCTAAGTGTATTGTGTATTTAGATTGTAGCTACCTGTGTTTCCCAAAGGGTGCGCCATGATATTTTATAGATGTGCTGTAAAAACACGAATTTTTAAAAATCAGCTTTATTTTTATTGTATTTTAACACTAGCGTGGCAGGTTCTAAACTTTGCTGTTTCATACAATAGAATGAAATATTGTTCTAGGGAATAAATACTTACATACTAGGTAATTTAATTTAATGCGTAAGACACTCAGTATTTCAAAAAATACTAACAGTTTTTTTCTGACAGTTGACAATGCATGCATTTTTATTTTTTATTCCTAAGTTTAATATTTTTTGGAGTAGTTCGACACAGTATGAAAAATGAATTTTGGACGAGTAGTTTATGAGTATAAGTGTTTTAAATTTTATGGAGTGAAGTAGTACAGGGGTATCGTAGGACACGTCCCCACAAAATGTTGGTCTACTACTCTGCTCATTAAAACTTTTAATGCTCATAACTCATGTCATAATACTAATAAGTACCTACCTAATAAATGTAGTTCATAATTTGAGTTTATTAGATCGAAATACCCCAAACAATATTCTGGTTTAGAAAAATGTATGATTTCATTCAAATTAGTAAAAAACTTTAAAAAATGATAACGATACAAAATAGTTTTATAACGACTATTAATAATAGTTAATATTATGTAAAAGAAATATTTTAAAAAACAATAGTGTTTTCTGGAATAATGGAGTGCTAATGATTTGTAGGGAACAAATAACAATCATACACGTTGTGTATGGACTTTGCAATATTATTATCTATATAGGTTCAGACATGAGAGGAATTCACAAAAATTTTTAGGCAAATATGTAATACCTACCCAGGTCCTAATTAAAGAAAAAAATTAAGTTCTTATTGATGGGTATCAGCTTTAACGCTATAATTTTCAGAAGCCATTTATATCATTGTTTGCATGAAAACACTGGTTCACAAGGTTCATTTTTCAAAAACAGTTGGTCCCTATTTAGGTCACTATATAGATAGGTTTTTATACACCCAGACCCAATGAACTAAATAAATAGGTAGTATTTTCAAAACAAACATTTTTATTTTCATTTAAATCAAACAAAACACGTTGGAAAAATAATAATTATATAAAACGTTCATGGGATTAATATGATGATGTACATTTTCCAAACATGCTTACACCCTTTTTTTCATCAATAATGCGCTTATTCAAAATCTGATTTTTGGAATTTTTAAATATACGTTAAGACTAGGTATATTTTCAAATTCCCGAGAGTTTTTGTACAACTAAAGTAGTGACATGTGAAGATACAAACTTTCCAAATGTGAATCCCCCTTTTCAGCTGTCAATTATTTAGTGGATCATTTTTCTGAACATTTAGACGTTATCAACATCGAAATTCGATCGCTTAGTTTTTGACTCATTTAACTATGAGTACCGACGATAATTATTATAGGTCCATGATGATAATGAGATTGAAAGATATGTAGATGGGTATTTCAAAATGTTATTAATTAATATTTAACTATATTAATGTTTATAGTTTGTAAACATAATTTTTTTTTTATTTGTATTGGGGTTAAGGCTTCGTCTACCTGGTCATTAGCCTGTGGTACTGTAGGGGAGGGTACTGTAGATTTGTTTACACGTGTGTGTTTGTTTTTGGCAGAATTTTTAATTTGGGCACCCGTAGGTATCTGCCATGGCCCGCGGGTGGGGGATGGCGGCACTTGTTCTCCGGACACCGTGACTTGCCTGAAGAAAAATGCCGCCCGTGTTAAAATAATTGTCCAAGTATGAATAAATAATAGATCCAAATATATTGCAAATGTTTTTATTTTTTAAGGATTATTATCCTTAGTATAAATATTTTGATGACTAAGAAATTACCTACATCAACATTTTCAAAAAAAAAAAATCATTCACTAAATAGTATAATCATTGCTTGAAAAACAGAAGATTGTATCACCTCACGATGACACTCATATGGTAGTAGAAAAAAATAATGAAAAAATGGTGGAGCATGCTTGGTGAATGGTGAATAAGAGAATCACTCTGTATATTAGGTATGCATTGCCAGGACCATATTAAGCAAACATATTTGAAAAAACATAAAAGTCTGTTTTCTAGTACCTATTTGAACGGATGAGTACAGCTATGTAGCTCAGTATTATATACCTGTTAACCGTTATAACTTGCTTATAAGTATTGCCGTTTTGGTTTGTGGCGATAGGGTTGACGAGAAGATGAAAAAATACTAATATTTAGTAAATTATAAAACTGTTCGGGTGGCGTTCGTATTTTCGATGGACTTAATGCAATACTGTGCAGGTAAACTAATTAATAACTCGTCAATATAGAAAAATGTAAGTCACTTACCTTATTATTTTTAACTTAAACAATATATATTTATTTTCACTACTTTGTTATGCAATTTAAGACAAAAAAATCAGATAAATGGTCAAAATTCAAATTTCTGTAATGTGTACAGTGACTGAGGAGTGACGTAGGGCGATATACTGAAAAATGTTGGTTCACCGCTCATCTAACCTTTAAATACCTACTAAAAAGTTATAACTTATAAGTTATAACCAATCTACTATACAATTTGTGTACGTCAAAGTATTCCAAAAAAATTCTTCTTCGTAAAATTATATTAAAAATGTATGCTGTCGTTTAAAAAAGTAAAAAACCTTACCTAATAATGATAGTAATAAAATATAGTAAAAAATATGAAGTTTTCGAAATATTAAGTATCTTAAGTTAAAAAATCATCCTGATATACACAAAAACATTAATAATCTGTCCATTAATAATAATATATAAATACATAATATAAGAGCAATGGCCAGTTGAAATATTTTTCTTCACGATCATATTATAAATGTTAGGTAGGTAGGCATAGTTGATGAAAATTTTAAATTTTAATTGTAATTAATAATTATAATAATATACCTCATACCTATTTATATAATATATTAATTACATTTTTAATTATAGTTTTAAAATTGTGATTAATAAACTACAGTTTTTTTTTTAAATCGTTCTAAAGTTTATGAACTAAGATAAAATAGGTAGGTACATACTATGTAAGTCATTTTCTAAAAAAAACTACATTATTCTAATGTTCGATTTATACGAAAGCTATCGGTTTTTTTTTTATTTTGCTTGTTTTGCTTTATTATATGCTAATACGTAGATCATTACCTAATTTCAAGAAACTTATAATCTGAAGCTGTAACTTGGTCAATGTTTACTCAATTTAAAAATTGTTAAATTTTAAAAATGGCCATTCTGAAAGTTTTAATAAAGCGTGTCTTATACGTCGATTGATATACTTAACAACATAGCAATTATGATGAAAATAAACTTTATTTTAAAGCAAAAATTAAACATAATATTTGGTCTTCCTAACGCAGTACACATACGTACCACGATTTCGGAGATACTGTCTGAATCTCTCCGTTTGGTTGACCTAAATATAATATGTTGCGCACATATACAACAAAGGTTATTTCAAGAAAAAAAATGTTTTACATTTTTGATAGTTTGAAATTGTCGTTAAATTGGAATCGTTATAAGTTTCAACTATATAATAGGTACCTATTGATTTTGGGACACATATATTACATATTATATAATGTATACATTATGCGTGTACCTACTGTGTGTTCAATCAGCCTTCAGGCATAAACGTTATAAGTTATAACTTATAGTTTTCATAAGTGATTCGTCGGTCAATATACCTTTTATAGATTCGTTAGTCATAGATGTACTATAATATAGATAGGTGATTAAATACTATAGAAACAAAAAAAATATTGTATTCACTCGAACAGGCGTCATAATAACATTATAATGTGTGTATATTCTCTGAAGTGTACAATATAAATTAAATCATAATATTATAATATGTTAATTTTATACGGTTGTACATTTTTTTTTTTTGTGCACCTAAATTATTTATAAACCGTATGTTATTATTGTCGTCTGACCCCGCGGAGTCGGGTCAGAATATGATTATCCGCAATGTTGATATGACGGTGCACGTACAATGACGTAGGTATGCGATGAAAACGTTTAGTAGTTTCCACGAAGAATTTTTTGCGGTCAACGAAATGCCCGGAATTTACTATAATATATTATCATAATAATTATTGTTATACTGCAGGATTCCGCGTTGAGGACCGCGGCTGTTATCGTTATACGCGTTCGTAACCATGCGAATAGATAATATTCACATTAACTGGATGTATACCTATACAGGGTGTCCCGCCAGTTAGGTCCCGTGAGGATCATTAGCCGTAGAAGGGGACTTGTAGCCCGGACAAAAACCGCTATTTTGCCATTTTACCTATAAACTAAAAAAACTATTAAAAATCATGAGATTAATGAAAATGAAATGTCGAAAAGTCAAAATGTTCACGAAAATAAAATAAAAAAATTAAATATGTATAGTCCTTGTCTCTGTGAGTCTAATAAAAAAAGCAGATTTATGATATACCTATTTATTATCTCAGGAGATATGACAGTGTGCAAATCCTCGTGGGACATCCTGTATATAGTATGCGTAGGTACTAGGACAGAAATTGTTATTAACAATCTATTATTAATAATGCAATTCATAATATATTGCAGTTACTCAATATTATATGCTTAAGAAAGGATGAAAATATGTAGCAAATGTCAAAAACCAACGATAGGTTTAGGCATAGGGGGTCTTGTAGGGGTGATCCCCCCTTTGGAATTTTTTTTATACAGTTTATTGTGTTTCGTGTCATTGGTCATAACTCAATAATAGTACCTATATAATATATATTATTATCATTGTTGTTAGCTGCTAGTTTATTAACATTTATATAAAAAAAACATTCCGATGAGATGCTGTAAAAAACTACCGAAGTGAATACTCTTCACACTTACCGTACTTGCGAACAATTTAACTGTTTAAAATTGGACCGTATTTATGAACGATGTGTGTAATATGTAATGTATATATTTACCAAAATGTATAGGTTAGGTATCTATTTTTACTACATATAGGTACCATAATCGTAGTCTCGAAAATGAATGACCACTTATGGTATATATAATATTAAATACGTTATAAACACAATTTATAAACACGTTATGATCACAATTATGTTGTGTTCAATTTGTATGCCTAATAAAAATATAGAATATAATTATTTGCTTGTTTTCAGATTCATCGAGCTTAACCGCGTTTATAGATTAAACACCAGATCCCTACAGGGCAATGGCACCACTTCATATACCGAAAAAAAAACCGTAAGCATACCTACCAATATAGTATATATGTTGTCTACAACTACTACACTGCAGTGAAATTCATTATGTCAGTTATACGTAAATATTAATAAAATTTATTTTCGCATGCATGTAGAATGTATGTACCTCCACAAGGTGTCCGCTGTCAAAAGTGCCTGGAATTCGGTCATTGGACTTTCGAGTGTAAAGGAAAGAGAAAATTTGCAGACCGTCCGACTCGCACGACATTGCTCAAGAGGAATTTGAACAAGGACAGGCCCGCAAGTATGATCTTATCCAAGTACGTGGCAAAATTAAACTATTGATATACAATTATATAATGTATAGTATAGTATTCGATTATATGGTTCGTAAATATTTATAATTTATTGAAGAAACCGTTCGTGATTTTGTTCGAATTCAAACATCGTGGTGGCTTTTGATTTTTAAACGATTTCTGAATGAATAATTATCGATTTATCAGTGGCGTAGTCAGGATTTTGCCTTGGAGGGAGCTGATAATCTATTACATAACTTAACTATATAGGATCCCTCATAAGTTTGGTATGCTTATGCCGTGATGAATAGGTATATAACATTTCAAACTTTTAATATTTATACATATAACAACATTAATACATGATTACGTCTTATTTAATACGTTTACAAAACAATGTGGATATTTTTAAAATTTTTCTAAGATTTCTGAGAGGGTGCAGCCCCCTCAGCAGTCCTCTTGGCTACACAACCGTGGTATATATACATTATATGTTGTCTAACCGAATAACGATATCTTTTAAGGCCCGCAAAAGAGGAGAAATCGAAGAAAAAAGTGAAAGACGCGAAACGGAAAAAGAAAAATGTAAACTCTTCAGACTCAGAAAGCGACAGTGACGGTTCTTCCAGCAGCGACAGCAGTGGCAGCAACAGCAAAAGCAGTAGTAGCAGCAGCAGCAGCAGCAGCAGCGACGATAGTGTCAGTGGCAGCAGTAGCAGCAGCAGCAGCAGCAGCAGTAGTAGCAGTGGAGGTAGAAGTAGCAGCGGCGGTAGTAGTAGCAGCAGCAACAACAGCAAGAAGAAAAGCAAATCTGGAAAGAAAAAATAAACTTTAAACTTGCCAATACTACCTTTACAATGTGATGTATGCATAATGTGTGGTATGTACACACCACCGTTTACTATATATGCATATAATATGTTTTTATACTATATGACGTTTTGTACTTGTGATCACAATAAAAAATTAAATGACTTTTTCAAAACGAAACTTAACTATTACAACAAATCTGTGTTATTGTGACGAACTAGCAGACGCGCAGGTAATCCGCGACCCACCGTCTTCGGATTCTGACGTAGTAGTGTCGCCACTGCTGCATGATGAAGTGCTACTTGATGACGACGACGAAGAGGAACAGTCGTCGTCGTCGTCGTCTTCGTCCGATTCCTGCAGTACACCACGGCCGATGGTCTTGTTTGATTCGTTGTTCGTCGTCGACGACGTCTGCTGATGCTGCAAACTTATCCTGCAACGATATGGGTTTAAAAACCCACGACGGTTAAAAAAAATGAATGAAAAACAACTACCAAGTTAATTGTATGCATAGATTATATAATATAATTATATGGTGTATTTGATGGGTGGCCGATAAAAATAATCGCCATAATTGCTTGTGAGTTGTAACATCCAACGACAGAGTGGTTGGTTTTAGTCACAACAAGAATGAAAAATAGAGATGTGGCAAATAGAATAGAATGACGCGTGATGCGAGAATGTGCTTTAAAATAATAATAATGTAGGAAAATAGATTTTGCCATTAAGTATAGTTTTTATAAAAGTTGAATTAGCTTCGTGCCTGCGATTTTCTATAAAGAAACTAAGCGTATAGCTAGCAGTGAGCACTCATAGGTTGTTCGTTGTTAGTTGAATATTAGTCGGGTTCGTTTGTTTCCTCTTTTAAAAGTTAACAATACATATTTTGTAACATCGCTAGGTACCTAACTTGGCTAACTTGGATGTTCTTAAAATGATATCATGATGTATAGGACATTAATGCTGAAAATATTAATATTCAGAAATAGTTTGTATAATTATCATCCGAAGGCAGAAAATCCTTCGATAATATTTTACATAACATTTAAAATTTAAATTTAAATCGTTCGGTATTATTGTACATTTTTAAGTATACAATAATGTAGACCTCATCCGCGGCTTCCCTCCCCCTACGAGTTTTTTCTCGATGAGACCACCCTGCAGTAATAGTAAATCAAATCAAATCAAATATAAATACTAAAAAAAAATCGTTTGCCAAAACGATTACACTTTATAATAATATTATATCGAGACAAGTGGAACTAACTTTTTTTTCCTGAGGACCAACAGCTGCAGCGCGGCGGTCTTCTTGTTGTGCGGACACGTCTCGTCGTCGGGGCACGTGCACGCGTCCGAGTTGGACACGACCGCGACTTGTCGGCCACGGTCGTACGACGACAGGCAACGGATGCACAGCTGCGGCGCCAGACACTGTTCGTCTTGGTCCATGATGGTCACACGCGCGGTACAATATATTAGGTAAAATATGGCTTGCGATTATAATATGATAACAATATATTATGATTGCAGCTATTAACAGTTTGTTATTTTTACACGATTATTACGGTAAGATATGGTGCGTCACATAACTGAGTATTTATATAGTATTTAATATAATATATGTGTATATAGTATTGAACATTAATTACAATTATTGTACTGCGATTACTGTCGCACAGTGACGACGAGGCGCATTCGTCCGTCGCCGACACGCGGCCTTCTATCTTATAATAATATAATATTATTATTATTATACTAAAACGGCTTTTGGCTTTTATCGGGACGTTACAGATCCTCACCGGTGCGACGAACAGCTGTGGTAGTATCTGACAAATTTAGACGCCCAACTCTATATCCCCACCACGACCCCATGGGCCATGGGTCGATTTTTGGGCAAAAGTTCAAAATAACGTACCTACTATATACAAAACAAATACAATAATAATGATAATGATAAATATGCGTAAGTGTGCAACGGAAATTATGAAGCGAATATACCCTGAAAGAGGAGAAGGGGGCGTTTAAAATTGTCTGACATAACTCATTATGTATAAATGGTTTTTTTCACACCTCGAATTCAGAATTTTTTTTTATTTGTCATTTTTAAATGTATAAAAAACTAGGCTCGTTTCCAAATGGGACGCTGGAAGGAATTGCCACTCAAATACGGAAGAGCAATTTATATATAATATTTAATATTTATTATTATACCTATTCATAGATAATAGTACAAAGAAATTAATAGGACATCACTCATCAGCAAAAGTGTTCACCATTATTGGGATTATTGAAGCTGAGGTGAGTTAATATATAAATATGGTGAGATGGGACGACGGTTCCCCAGTTCCAAAAACAAAAATATGTAACTGTCTAATCAACGCTGTAGTTTAAAAAAAATGTATCCAAGTACCTACCTAATCTAAAAATGTCATAAAAATTTTAAGTTGTAGTAGTATTAGCTATAACTGGCAACTATTAAATATTGATGATAAATTCATATCAATATAGATATTATGTATACTATTATTATGAAGGTATTATTGTATAATTTGGAATTGTGGAATGTTTAAAGTTTCTACGATAAATATTTTTTTGAATTTTAAATAAAAAATAATTTGTAAATACCTAAATATAGTAATTTGAAATAAAATCAATTCCTAGGAAATACCTATTAAATATTTGAAGAAAAATATTCAAGTGTCTATTCATTTTCGGTTTAAACAAAATGAAACAAAGGATTTTGTGAAAAGAGGATTTCTTAAGGAATACTATCGTATAGATATCACACATATAATATATGATATGGAAGTTGTGCAACCCGTGAAATAAAAAAATGCAGCTCTTTGGGATTAAATACAAAACTCGTTTCGTCCAACACGATACCGCGGTATAGCTATACGTATAAAAAAGAAAGTATACACATTATAGTCATATATTTTATACAGGCATATCCTTTTTTCGATTTATAAAATATATTACGCAATAATATCTACTGTGTAAAATATTATCATCTAGACTCGGGGTGACGTTAACTGCACCTGCCACCTGTTGCAGTCCTCGGCGAGTCGTGATAATCCACGCGCAGAGTTGTCGGATAATATATTATTACCTGCCTACCTAAAGGCTAAAAGCATTATGTTTCCGAATCGATTATTACTACGTGCACAAATTAAAACCTATATCCGATAATTATCGGTTCTGACAGTTCTCGCCGAATATAATATTTGAACGCGTGCATTGTGCATAATATATGTAGGTACACGCGCTTAATTAAAATTTACTGGTAAAGTGGTAAATCACTATAGTAATTCCCGCTGCGATTTGTTGACGATAATATTTTATGACTATACCTCCTAATATTGTACGCACGATTACACCTATAATATGTTTGTATATTATATAGGCACACTCTTTCGCCTCGAATAGAATACATATAATATTAATATGTGCCCCAATCATAAATCATATTATAATAACATTATCATATTAATATATTTATCGAGTTCTGCAGTCGTTCGGCCGTGCAAGGTGCACAAACTCGAATAACTGCAAATTTAACCTAATTAAATTTATTTTTTCTCCGAGGTTGTTTTATGCAGTTTATCGACCGACTGATAATCGAAAATTTGACCCCACTGGAAATTTAGCCCCCACGCGTTTCCAAATTAATAATCTATTATTTGATTTATGATAAGTTATAACATTTATATTTAAATTAATAAAAAAATTACATTTTGTTACCTTATTACTAATATATCGATCACAAGCCACAATTATGTGGCTATTGGCTTTTATAACTATAACTATTTAAATGTTAAAATGTCTATTGTTAGGAGCTGGTAGTGGGGTTATATTTATACAAGATGTCTTTATAAATATTAAATATACCTACTGGAAGATAATTTGATACCTATATACAAATGTAAATTCAGTGAAAAATGTGGAATACTGGAATAGGTATATCTATTGTTTTATTTTGAATAATTTTTGTTGTTTCAGTTGCATTACTAAATTGCATTGCTTCAGTAAATACAATAGGAAAATAAATAAATATAAATAAATAATAATAATATAAATCCTAATATTGGGATGTGCTGTCTTACATATTTTATTGTTATTATTGTCTCACACCCCCATTCACAGTCCAATTGTAATTTAAAATATACTTCTCTCTAAATATAGAAAGACCAATCTAATCGATGGTGCGTGAGAGGATTGTCTACGCGTAAACTGTATAATATTCAGCTGTCTCGGTCTTTGTACACTTATAACGGATCCTAACTAGGCTGGTGTAAAACGATAAGCCACTATTATGTCTAAATCAACTCTTGAATGTTCTGTTTAAAATAAACTGGGAACAAATCCAACTCTCATAATCTCGGGTGTACCTACACCATTGAAAACCGATTATCGAACGTTATGTTATTTTGCATCTGAAGTAACATCATAAATACAAAATACATTATACCTGATTAATAGGTATTTCATCTGAATCGTGTTGACGATTAACATTTTTCTTAGTTTAAAAATATATATTTGTTCGTCAAACTAATATTATGTTTTTTCTATTCTACAAACATTTGAGAAAATATTCTTGAACATAGTACCTACCTATATAGTATTATATGTAATTAGTTTACTTTTAAAAATTGGTACTCTGCAAGCCACTTTGTTTTTTCTTTAGATCCTTAAAATAGTTTAACGTTCAGATCTTCTATTATTTCACGGCATGTACTGTTTTTACTGATATTCTGCCAAAAAAAAAACTCTTACAACAACTTACTTTTTGCTTCAGGTGCGTTGGAACTAAAATAAACAGTTTGTAATTTTGATAATCATAATAACATGATATCGAACGTACCCATTACCTAATTACTCGTATATAATATATTTATTTATTCACCAAAGCCACGATATTATTAAAGAAAATAAAAAACATATACAAATGTAATATATAGTTATTTTATAATTGATAATAATTGAAATAATAAAATATATTAGTAAGGAAAAACTATAATTCTAAAGTAAAAACTAACGACTAATTAGTAACGACCTACACATTGTACAAAATCGAACATGTTTTTATCTTTTTCGTATTTCTGTAGGTACTTTGTTTCAAACATAGTCATGTCCGACTAAATTCTGTTTCTTGGTCTATTCAGTATTCTGTGTACCTATATGTTTCTAATTTGAATGTAAATATTTGATTGTACTTCCAATGAAACATTTTAAAAGTTTTGAACATTTAGATGTGGAATATAGAATTTGTTTTCAAAATGTGAAAATTTGAAAAGATTTGATAGCATTATATATTTATATTGTTATCCATGTTATCGCTCCAAAACGAATAATATTATGGGCTGTATTATGACGCGTGTATGGGAGACCTCGTATCGTCACAAATAGGTATTGAAATGTCATTGTCAAACATATAATCGGCAGAGTATGTAGTACATTGACCATTTTATGGAAAATTACTTAAAAAAATCACCAAGGAGCAGTTACCAACTTCGTCTAGATTTAAACATAAGGCATGCACAACGGATATTTTAAAAATATTTTTTTTAATAATAATTATGGTACCTAAATAATGACAATATACCTAACACAGTACGCCCCCTATCAAGGGAGTTCATGAAAATAGTTAAGCAGTGACCCGGTTACCCGGTGTGGGTACATTTTATAAATGTAAATTTTTAGTGACCCAGTTACCGTACTCCCTTTTGGCCTGATTCCCGGGCGCCCAATATCATAACAATTATTAAAAAATAATCATTTGTTCTGTACTTATACATATTATTGATCACACGACTAAACACGCAATAATGCGTGTGTATATATTCATATAGTATATAATATATTAAATAATAAATACGCATATTACGCACGTAAATTATTATGTGTTTTAAGAAGATGTGATGTACTTATATGGTCCATGCAGTATAATACACATTGTATCCGTCTTACAATAACGTAAATGTAGTACGACGTATAATCAAATATTTAAAGATACGAATATTATCAGCTAGTGTTCTCTGGTAGGAATTTTTGTTTTTGTTGTTTATATTATAATATTATAGTTATGAATATTTTATACTATAATATTATTATTTATTATATACATACCTATGTGTAACTCTTTTTAAAAATAAAATCTATAAAAAAAAAACCGACATTAGAACACAGATAATATTCTTACTTTTAAATTTTAATTAATGCGAGCGATAGGTAATATAGGTAAATGTACTGTAATATTAAAACCAACAACACAAAACGGACTCTGTTGAACGCAAATTTGCCATGTTGTACGTCTGTAAGACGGAGAGAATAATATATCATGTTTTTTTTTTAAACAGAATAGCGTTGCTCTTCCGATGAAAAAAAATTGCCAGTTTAAAGTTCATTAAAGTCTACGAAGAGTTCATATACAGCATGTGTAGATTTGACTTTGAAACAGGCACTCCTCTATATTATATTATGACGTATAATCTTCTTAAAGAATTAATAATATTATAAATAAATACATAAATGTATATAGGTATATTAGGTGTACGTTGTTACAGTCTACAGACCTTCGTGTTTTTTTTTTGTAAATGATGTCATTTCCTAAATGGTAAGTATATTGTATTATTATTAAATTTAAAACATTTATTATTTTGTCGTTTTAAAATTTTAAATGTTGCCGTTAGTCGGGTGGCTCTTCTGAGTGCCCTCCCTTATCTGTCAGTCTCGCTATGTAAATATCTTAAATCAAAATTACATACTTATTGTACAAATGTTGTATAGATTGTAATTAAATATTTTTAATAAAAAAAAAAATAAAAAAAAAATATTTTCGTAGGAAAATTAAACGTGCCATCATTCAGATTACTGCCAACAATTAAAGACTGTCCTAGAAGTCAAATGCATGTACACATAGTTTTCAATTATATAAATAATATTATAACGTGCATATTATTATTATTATTATTATTATAGGTACATAATATATCAAATTATTTTTAATTTCATGATTTATAATTGGGTATAACACGATAAATATTTTAAACTGCTCGTTTAACATATATTTTTTGTACAGATCTATTATAGATAGGTACTATTAGTTTGTTTTTAATAGGGAATTAATTAAAATAGTATTATAATATAGGTACCATGCACCTTTAACATAACATAATAGTATACGATGATTAGATAGTTAAATGACCCATAATTCATAAATATTAAACATTATATTGATAAAAGTTGTTTTATCGTGTTAATCAAATAATTATAACATAATTCAACATGGTTAAAATCTATATACTCACCTATAAATAAATAAATATTGTCGCCTTTAGGAGGGTGTAATTTCATACGTATATATTTTTTTCGATTTTGCTCCTAATATAATATCGTGATAATATTATTACATCACAGGCCGTCGTACACTCGTACCGTTATATTATACCTAAGTAATATAAATAAAATCAGATTTTAAACACGATTAAAATTATTTTTTTCGATTAAAAATATTTAAATATCACTTACATTTTTATGTTTTTAACTTTGATTTTTACCCACGAGAAACCTTTTGTTGTTCGCGTTTAATTGGTCTTAAATCTTAAGTATCGGCCACTATGGCCATGTGATATTATTATTTAAATAATTAAATATAAACATGTTTGGCTTATATTAAATACATGGCTGATGATTTCAGTATTTGTTTTATGTACAATATAGTGTCTATAAAGATTTAAATTTAAATAATTTATAAATACCTACTATCTTAGTATTATTAGGTATATAATATTCATCATATTATATTAGATAGAAAATATTATATAGATTCTAATTTTTTAGTTTAGTTCATTTTTTAGAAAAACATTTTTTTGTAATACTTCTACAGTACAATATATATTAGCCTGCCTAGTTGTTTTAGCATACTTTTTAAAAATTTGAAATGACACCCCTACGGCTCTACCCCTAATACCAAATATTATTGTTTGAAGTTTGATACTGAAAAAAAGATAAGCCGTATCAAACCGTACCGAAATGTACAAAAACTCGAAATTATTGAATTCACGATAAGAAGCAAAAACACCACTTAAATCTCTATTTGATTTAGAAAAATAAATAATTGTAATGAAATCTAATATCCTACAAATAATAAATTGATATAAAAATGTAAAAAAAAAGGTAAACCGATAAACTATACTCAAAGAATTATGTAACTCCTAATATGATATAACTAAAGGGAAAATCCGTATCCTACAGTCACGTATTAAGAAATTGGCACGTTTTACCAACACTCGTATGGATTTATTTTATGCCACCTGTAAACTGCAGGACGGACGGATGGTTGAAAAAAAGGATTTACTGCCGAAGAGAAGACTATAATATTATTATAGTCCTCGGAAGCGCAATGACTATTGATAAAGCCGTCTGGTGCTCGGTGGTCGGTTTGAGTACATGCCATCGTTTTCCTCAGTGCAAGCCAGGCCACCCATCTTAAAACCAAGCCACGCCTGACGAGCAACTTCTGGTCTATTTATTTTTTGCAATCGATAATTAGTGAGTTTTCATTTGTTTCATGTATCTTGATTGTGCTTGCGCATCTCATATTACCTATAATATATACCAACTCCTGTAGTCCCGTTGCAGCATAATATAGAGACATCCGTGGGCTGTGAGTCAGGTGAGACTCATCTATATATTATATTTTATACGAAATTATATTAGGTATACGGTGTATTTGCTCAGTTATCCAATACATGACCTAGGTCCTCGAGAATATCTGGAGGAAGGCGATAGCATAGTAAATAATATAATTGCATTACATTATAATTATTAATTATATCTGATCATATTGTCCAGCATTCATCAATGTATAGGAAATAATAAATCTGATATACTACCTAATACCTATAATAGCTTTTATTCCTTTTAATGTTGTCATTTTTAGGTTATTACAATTCTATACACATTATCCACATTGCATGGGTGCCCAGTGCCCACAACTGTGTACCTAACCTACTTGCAAATATTTACATTAACATTTATTTTATATTTTTACACCTGACGGAAAAATATAACACTTATAGGCTATAATTATTATATTTATTGGTAAAGAAAACATTTAAAATACATGAATGACAAATACAATTGGGTTATAATATGATATAAGAAATAAAAAATATATTAAGATATCATTAGGTGAATATACTTAAGTTTGTTTTTAAAGGGTAACCCGTAATCATTTAAAATACTTAATGGCTATTTTTTTTTATACTACCAAACGAAAGTGTCACTAATGGCCGTAATGGGTGGCTGCTCTCTTCAAATGTTAATCACTATGTGTATGTAATCTATTGTAAACTGTTCTTTTTTATGTTTTAATACCTTATATTTTGTCATTCCTGTATCATATTTACTTAATTACTTATTGTGCCTTACTGTACAGATTGTAAGTTCCCTTATAAAAATAAAAATTTTCTTTATACCTATATGAACTATGCTTTAACTTCTAACTTTTTAGTTTTAAATTTAAAAAATAATTCATAATTTATAAGCTATAAGCTATACATTTTGAACAACTTATAAAAATATAGTTAAAACAATTAGTTAAGAAATCATACAAATTAGGTATGCGTATCGGATATATTATGATATATTATTACCCATAAAATATACCTAGATATCGTCTATCAACAATATAATATGTGATTTATTGTGATACTGTGATGTACCTATATTATACTTTATGTATGCATGTAAATTGTACACACTCGGTACTCCACCATATAGGGTATAAATACACAACAACTGAAGAACATAATATTAGTATACTGAATACGATATGACGTAAAAGACAACTTTAAAATGTATTTTTTGTGTCACATTTTTTTTTTTTGATTTTATTTACAAGAGTCTAAAAACCATAGGTTCGACTATGGTTACAAATACACGTACGTTTTGTGACACTAAAGATTATTATTATAACAATTTGTTGCCGACATCAATTTACCGAGTACCTACATATCAATAGTACCTACATATATTTTCTGTCAAACTTATAACATAGGTATACCTACTTATAGTTTATATACGAACGAACTTGTCCAGATACATACTAAATAGCAATATTTAAATTGTGATAATTTATGATCGATCGACTTTTTATAATCACAGCGAGAGTATACTTTAGTGGTGTGAATTACAGGAGATGAAGTTTACGAGGATAAATTAATAGTAATTATGTAAGATACAGGTATATCGCGAAAATATTATTATGTTTGATATTTAGACTGTTATTCTGAAAAAAAAGACACCAGGGGGGACATGTTATATTTATATAATATAGCTGGTGGTATTATACATTTATACCTGTCCATGGCACACCCCTAATCGTCTCGCGAACGTCCCTGAAAAATATGTAAATGCTTTATATATGGTGTCAAATATATATAAGATATCGTGTGGTTAATGACTGTATAGTACACATATAGATAGTTGTAATCGAACAGTAATTAGATTTAAAATCATTTTGGACATGTTGTACTGCCTGACGGTCAATCATTATATAAATCTATACAAATTGCAGAGCAAATATTATCAATTTTAATATATTCCGAGATCTTAATAATAAGTAATAATGTTTTGGTTCTGTGAAATTATAATAAATGTTTTAATATTTTTTTATGAACGTGTACTTGGAATTTTATCTCTAAAAATTGTTTCAGAATTAAATATAAGATTCCAATCAATTTATAGCTTCCAAACAACGCGTTTAAAATAATAACAAGTGACAATTAAAAACAATAATGCTGTACCTATTCGGTATACCTATTAAAAAAAATGTCATATATATGCTATTATTATGTACAACTATTCATTTATACAACCATTTCAGCAATTTTAATATTTATTATTTACTTACTTTTTAATCAATAAGTAATAGGAATGGATTTTTATTTAATTCAATAAGTTTTTACGAAAATTGACTTAGACATTTATGTCAACAGATGTTTTATGACTTTTGAAACAAAACTAACATAATATTAGTTCGATGGAATATTAAATGTATTACTATAATTACCACATTATATCATATTATAATATGGAATATATATATTATATATATATAATTGTTTAAGACAATAATTTACATTGCATTTGCAATTAATTTGAATGGAAAAATATTTAAGTATAGAGTACCTACCTAGCCACTTCTAAAGAAATAACTATATTATATAGCGTGTTCAGCGTAGATTTCTTTATTTAGTTTCTCTAATCCGTTTAGAATCCCGATTAGGACTTAACCTAACATCTGATGTGGTGGTTTGTGCCTCACAACTATTCTCCTGTTAGTCAAACTTTGAATTTATAACTAGTCTTGTCGACCACAGAAGATCTGCAAAATATTTTGGCTTTTTGTAATCACAGATAATATATACTTTGCGCGTTTATAAATGAGTAATATTTTCAGTTAAAAATAAAATAAGTATCAAAGATATTATAATATTCTTTGTCCAATTGTTAATGTTATTAATTCGTGTTTATGTGTCTAAAACAAATACATTTTATAAAATTATAAAGTTATAAAATTAACTTTTGCAGTGCGAGTTCTGACAGTTTAGCGCCATCGTATTTAAAATTTTTTAGATTTAAGCCAACTTATTCTGATACGTACAATTTGCAATTAATAACAAATCTCTGACTTTGGTACTTTAATAATTTCAACAATATTTTTATTATTACTCATACAAAAATTTGGAATTTTCTTATGAAATTTGAATTCACAGATTAACTGTAAATGACTGTTCAATTGTTCGATATTTCGACAGTAAATTGATAATTATTATAAAAGAAATGTTTTACATAATATGCTGATAAACTAAATCAGGAGAGATACATATAGACAAGCAATCTGTCTCATTTGTATCTTACTTATTATTTGTTGAACTCAACAATATTATATTAGACACGTGTCGGTATTATATTTTGTAGCAGTGTAGCATGCTATGACTAATGTGAGCATAGTAAATTTACCAGGTAAATTCTAAATTGAAATTGAAAGTGTGGCGCAGATTACGTCATATACTCGTATAGTCGTATGGATTTTGTTTTCTGTCGTGGTGCGAATTACAAAAAAAAAATACTTACTAAAATATTTAAACTTATATCTCTAACCACAATACATTCGAATCTTAAGTTGAAATCCATTCAAGAAGAAGCAAAAATAAATTACAAACGTCTCTACAGCAGTTTACAACACCCCACCCGTATCCACTTATAAAAAACTTATGATGGAATATAACAACTCACCTTAACACAAAACTCCCAATAAATATAAACTTAAATCAAATATGTGAACAAGGATGGAGAATAGTAAAAACAACAAACTGAGAAAAATAAAATCAACCACCCACCTGTGGGTATACACGACGTATCACTCCCGCGCAGACATCAGACCATAATGAACAGATTATAAGAACTGGTCACACCTTATACACTCACGAAAATCTAGTGAACAAAACGGAACAACGAAAATGCACCTCGTGCAACATCACGACTACAGTTAAACACCTATTTACCGAATAGCTCTTGGCAAAAGACTTCAGAGATTTACTGGTCCTTCCCTACAATCTATGTGAAATACTAGCACCCAACTCAGAGACGAAATCGATTTCTCTTAAACTCCTCAAAGAGACGAACCTGATCCAGAAAATATGAGATATCATGCAACACATGGATTATATCACATATGATTAAATTAACATAATAATTAATAAGACTTTCATGTATCATACTTAAAATTGTTTGTATAAATTATAAAATGTAATGTATTTCAGAAACGCTAATAACCTTAGCAGCGGTAATAAAAATAAAAAATAATTGCTTGTTTTGTTTAGAGATACGTAAGATATGGTACAAGCTGATAACTTCATATAATATTATGCCTAAGAGCCCTAAGATATTTTACAGAAAAAGAAACCATTTACCTACCAAACCTATACCAGAAATCACAAAATTAGCGGTCCACGCCGGCAAACTTTATCTGGCCTAAAGACATGATATTATTTTTTTTAAATTATTATCGTTGATGGGGAATTAATTGAGGTTTTCATTGATTTAAATTAAATTTTTATTACGGCCTTACTTTTTTTGTACATTCAATTTTTTTGGCCTCTGAAAACTTCCCGTTTCTTAAAGAGGCCCTCGAAAAATATTAATTGGGGTGACCCCCGACCTATACCACATAATTTACCTGACTGGTTTATATTATTATATATAAATAATAAATATATAATACCTATATTACAATATATTATATCTGCGGCCATGGGCAGAAATCGGGGGGAGGGGGCTTGAGGGGACTAAGCCCCCGAGAAGTTCAAAGTACATGTCTTAGCCCCCCCCCCGGCCCACAAAATTTTAAAGTGACTAAATATACAATAGTAATGTTATAATTGTAAAATTCATATTTGATAACAGAATTAAAAAATAAATTTAAAAAAAATATTCTGTGATAAAAATTAAATTAAATTCATAAGATTTCACTAACTTATTATTATCATAACTTGGAACGATCGTAATTATGTGGTATTAATAATGAGTAATATAATGACTAATGAGTAATAATACCCACATATAGGTTTTTTATCAGCAATCGTCCACGTCGCGTCCCGCGTCGTCCCGTTTTCGATGAAATTAAGTAATTAATATTATGCTATTTTAACTAATTATGAAAGTTTTAAAATCGATATCACCAAAATCGGCATGATCGACAAATTTTAAGTATTTTTGTTTTTTGCCGCATATCGCATTGAGTATTTGAGTGCTTTACATTTTGGATTCTGAGCGAAGCGATGAATGTATTGATTTTACAATAATGTGTGTTTTTTTTTAAATTTTTTTTTTTTATTTTTGTGTTTGTCATCACCTTTTAGGACAGTAAAAGTGCTTGGATTTTCTTCAACAGTAACTTTTCTGATAGGAAAGTGAATCTAGTTGGTACTTTGGGGGGGTCAAAAGTAAAATATTCCCAGTAGTTTTCAAAAGCGACGTGAAAAACAAAAGAAAAATTAAGGAAAAACGGGAAATCTTACGCAAAATCTGTTTTCGAGAAAATCGATTTTGGTTTTTAGAGTAACTCTAAAACAAATAACCGTAGGGACATGAAATTCTGACTGAATGTTTATAATTGCATTTCCTATACACCATAACATTTCCCAAATATTTTGATTTATTTTGAGCTGTATACGGACATTGTCAATTTTCATTTTTTTTAGTTTTTTTTTCTATAAATATCAATACAATTTTACCTGTTGAGTAAAAAAGCTTGAAAATTTAATAGATGGCTCCTAGGTTATTGTTTCAAAGGCAGATGAAAAAAATTAAAAATCCTTAGTCACAGTTTTTATTTATAAGCATTTAAAGTTCACATTTTGACAAAATACGGAAAAATCACGAAAATTAGCAAATTATTTTGAGTTGAGAATTCATAAAAATTTTTCTTTTTAAATCTAAGATTTGAAAATGTAATACAAGATTTTCCATAAGTTTGTCTACCTTTATAAAAAAAAAAATGTTTACTAGAAAGTCAAATTAAATTTTTATGAGCGTTTGAAATTCATATTTTTACAACATTTGATATTCACTCGATTTCTCGTGTAACGATTTTCTTATTTTGTCGTAATTAAAAAACGTATGACTGTAGGTACTTGACAATTTCACTGAATGTTTTTATTAGCATTTTCTATACACGATAAAATTTTGAAAATAATTTGACACTTTTTGAGCTGTTTACGGACATTGTCTGTTTTTAATTTTTTTAGTTTTTTTTTTCTATAAATATCATTAAGATTTTATTTGTTTGGTAGAAAAGCGTGAATATGTAATGCAAGGCTCCTGATATATTGTTACAATAGCAGTTGAAAAATATTGAAAATATATATGCACAATTTTTTTTTATAAGCATTTAAAGTTCAAATTTTGACAAAATTTATCAAATTTAAAATGTAATAATTATTTTGTAGTTAAACATTTATAAAATGTTCAACTTTTGTAGCTAAGGATTAAAAATTTAAAACAAGGTTCCACGTAAATAGGTTATATATACAAATTACTTTGTTCACAATAGTATCATCAAATATACTTGGTAATATCATAGGCTGACGGACCGTTTTCGCTCAGAATCGTTTTTCTTATACAATGATATTATATCATTGAATTCAAATTTAACACCATCCATTACAGTGACCCACTTGTAACATACTGTACAGCAGAGCGACATCCACTTACCCACCTTTTTAATGTTATAATTTATAAGTTTATAGCTTCACAATTTTTTTTTATATTTTAAAATGGTTTTTTGTCAAACTAAATTTTAATTATTATCTACATTCTACACAGTCACACAGTAGATACTTACAAAGTAAACTTATTCTAATTAGATGATTTGTTAGTATAAAATTAATATTTGTTGGTCATTATTTCTCGCGAGCGAAGCGAGTGGTTTAGGAAAATGGGGGTAGGTAAGTATGTTATACTTATACATTTTGTACGCGGCACTTCTTATGGATTTGCCGACGTTGTTTGAACCCTTAAATCCGCCATTGGTTATATATAATTCCGAATAAAATAATATTTTCTGTTTAGAATACTTTTAAAATGTTCAAGATAAGCCACATAATTTTGTTTGTACTTAATTCTGGTCAAATTGTTTAGTCGCACTTTGCAAATTGTCTTGTTGAAATAAATAATTACGAGCGGCTCTAGTACACTGGTACACTGGTACCTGCAGTAATGAGCATATAATGCTCAGCCCCTGCCTCCAGTAGTTTCATCAAATTTCCGCGGCTTACGTCTGCGGCGCAGTCTGAATTAATGAAAATAGTATATAAATATAATAACAACAGTCGTATAATATATTGTAATACATAACATAATATTATAGAAAACGAAAAACGTTTATTTGTTTCGTTTATCGATACCCATATAGATATAATATTAAGAGGCCGATAAAACGCGTGTAGCGCGTGGCACGCAATCGATCGAGCACACCGCGGCTGATGTATGTATTAGAAATGAATTAATATAATAGAGATTTATTTAGGTCGTCGTGTTCTCGTGCGCACCTAATTGTAACAACAATATTGTATTATAATATGCACTAACAATAATTATTGTTAAATCGTATATTATAATAATCAGACGGCCATTTAAAACGCTCGCAGTATAATATATAGTTATACTTATTTATAATATAAATATGTATTAAAATATGCATATTATACGGATGCAGACGACGTTATTATATTATTATATATTATTTGGTTCACTCGTCGCGTGCACGATTGACGGGTCTGGTCATTCATCGCTACGAGGCAGCTGGCGCGCGCGCGCTTTCGTCTTCGTGGCCGCTAATTAATCAATTATGCATAATATATTAAAATAATATCATAATATTATAATTTTCCACGTCGTTTCGCGTCACACTGTATATATAGTCTGATACGACTGTGTTTTATGCGCATTACCACCTATCATAGTAACTATTATAGTTGGTATACATTGATATACGTAGATAAAAATACGTTAGTCTGCAACTATATAAGTCAACACTACGAATCAAGTAATCACTCTTCCTATATACCTCAATAATCAGACCACTTTTAACGTATGCCTGCCTTGTTATGGACGGCATCCTCACCCACTGAAATTAAAAAAATCCAAACTCCAAAACACATTCCTTAGGATTTGCCTAATAGCCCCTTGGTTTTTATGAGCAATCGCCAAATACACAACGACACTGGAATATCCCTAATACATATCTCGATTAAAACCCAACTTAAAAACTTACACTTCAAGCTGAAAGACTCAGACGTCATTACCAACTAGGAAGAAAAACCCAAAATAGGTGACTGCGACCTCGACTGTCCCAAGACATCCTCCTAACGGACACTGAAGAGCTCTCATCGGAAGATGAAAATAATCAAAACTAATAATATCAAACTTGTAACTATGAATTATTTATTATATAATTTTATCGCTAATATAAATGTAAAAATTAAACTGTAATTTACTGTACTTGTAATAACATCAAACGTGCTGAAACATTTTAATAACAATAAACAAAAAATATATATACATGTGTAGTGTGTATGTATAACTGGTATAGCTGATGTTGTATGTATACTTAACCCTAGAATAATAGATAGCGGTGTCGTACTTGTACTTGGAGTTATAGGTGACGATGTACCGCCTACAAAATTTACGTGGGCAGGAATGTCAAACGGAAGAGGATCGACGTGTTTAAAATTTAAAAAAAAATATAATGAGAATAATCCGCAACACTATTGTGGTTTTATGACGATTGACAGGAATTGATTAATATAATCGTCGTTTGTTTTTGTAGACAGCGTTGGTTTAAGTGTGCTGTAGTACGAAATTGGAAAGTATATGCCAGTAGCCTGCAGTGACTGTATTATGAAAATTAATTTTTATTTTCAGATTTTGTTGAGAGTTTTTTTATTATATTATAATTTAATTACTGTGAAAAAAATCTAAAATGTACTCTTATCAAATTACTAACAATTTAAAAGATTTTTGAACCTCTAAGTTGTAAGTAAGGTATCATCATCGACTTTATAATAATATACTTTAGTATAATACCTATAATAAAATTAGCCGTCACCGAAATTGCCTATATGGCTATAATACCATTAATTATTTGCATATATTATAAAATCAATGGTATCAGTTAGGTATAGTATCAATACAAAACATTGAGGCAGTAGTGTTTTTTTTTTGTGCCACGTAAAAGCTAGACAAACATCTGAGTATTTAAAATGAACTAATTTCAGTTTTGTAACATATTTAAGATTATTACTTATCATCCTCTTTGTTTAGCTTTAAGTGAATTGTTTTTTGGTAATTACATTTTAATGACACGAGGTATCTTATAATGTTTTTATCAATGGGAATATTAGTTTCATTTAACTGTAAACAAAACACAAAACAGTAAATCAAAAGTCAACGTCCACAATAATATGCGTAATACACATAAACCTATCCAGTATCCTCAATCAATTGTGTTCCACGGGGGTGACCTACTTTACTCTCAAGCAACTTGCGATTAAAAATGAACTTGTTATCCCAGGTCGTCCATTTGGTTATTTCCTCCCGAAACGGTGCTAAGTTCGTATCACACATGCTAGTAGGTTAAATTTGGAATCATGGTTGCTGGAAATAATAGATCGAATCAGCTTTTTTTTTTAGAAGTCAACTTATTTAGTTGATTGATTTTTATTTATTTCATGTGGATGATTATAAAAGTAATATACCTCCCCACATCGATTAACCATCGCAAAAAAATTTAAAATACCCATGATCTACAAACTGCACTCGACGGTTTAGGTATATATAATATTTTTATAAACACATATTATACGATACGCCTATATAATATTATAATCGTCTTGCACGTAACAATACTTATATTTTTAGACGGTGTTATTGCATAAAATATAAGAACGCCAATATAATATTATATAAATCAAAAGCACGCGTGCCCTTGATCACCGGTGTAGGTGTAGGACAAAACGTATATGCACACATTATTATCATCATATCACTATTATTTATAATATTATATTCAATATTTGTTTAATACAAAGGTGCAGCGTAAAACATGATGTAGGTATCGTATTAGCGAAGGGTGAAGTTAAACAGAGCCTGTACATACTGTTGTCTGTTGATATTGTATATGACATACTGCAGAGAGGTATATATATAATAATAATGATGATACATCATATCGTATATTGTATATTATGTATAAAGTATTGTTTGGTAAAAATATAAGATAAAACATTGTTGTTCGGGAGCCAAGGTTGGTATACGTATAGATCTGCACGTATTGCGTGAATAACATATATATTATAATATATATATATATATATTATTTTACTCTATATATAGGCATTATATGATGTGTGAGTGAAGTATAAATTAGGTTAACCGTTCAATCGACTTAGATAATGTGAATATGGTCCAACAGAGAATATACGGAGACAGACCTGTTGCAGGAGATCGAATAATGCGTCCCTCTATATATATATATATATACGAGTAATAGGTGTGTGTATACAATATATATACTATACTATATATATAGTATACTATTATTATACATACATAGTACATACACACGCCGACTACACAATATAAATGTAATCGCTCGTACTGCAATCGTTGTAATATTGTGTGTGTATGATAAATGAATAATGATAATGATATATTTAATACGATATTATTATAATAATATGTTGTACACTATTGTGCAGTGTTAAGCTGTTATTGTTTTCGCGCGCGCCGGCCATCGTCCGCCGCGATGTATAGTGTATACCTATACAGTATATACGTACTGCAGGTATACCTATTATGTTATTATAATGATGAATAATATTATGCCTACATGTGTGTGTGTGTGTGTGTGTTGCCTCCCGTATTATAAATACTACGCGTCACAATCGAAGTCCAAGGCACTCGTTTTGAGTACCACTTACGTCGACCATACACATGCGGCGGCAGTGTTCCTCCGCGCGATATTTTATTACATAATTTCACGTTTTAATATAATATAAAATAATAATATCCGAAATCACAGGCTGCAGTGGTCGGCGGCGGCGCGGTGCAGTCGTATAGTGTCTCGATGCGTTATTCTAACAATTTGTAAAAACATAATATTATTGTAATGCCATACAGCTGGTAGAACAGAACAGGTACCTATTTTAGTACACCCAATACGCGTCGTGTCAAAATCATTCTACGCGCGTGTCTCCGGAAAACAATATTGTATACGAAGTGTAAAACAGCCGCGGTGGCCTTCTAATAATAAACCGTAATAAAAATATAATACATAATAATATAGTGCATCGGCAGATCGGCTGCGCAGGACCCGTTCGTAAAAGATATGACCAAGGGGCAGATAAAGTCGAACCGGCGCGAGTCCTGCTGCAAGGGGCACGCCACCAACGAAAACAATAATGGATACGTCGTCAGTCCGGCGAACGGTTGCCGGAAAATATCGGCCGTCGAAATGGTAGGTACCTACAACCTAACTTAACCTACGTACACGACATAGCACGACAATTTGACGTAGTAATTACATTGTATTTTAATGTGTGGTCGCGTTTGCACTGCCCCGGCGATATATATATATTTAATTAACGTATAGGTATAAATAATAGCCGGTATATTACCTATACCTCGATCGTTACCGCGGTAATTACCGTATTAAACTCTTACGGTGTCTATGTGTGTGTGTATTATGGTAAACGATCGCCGTTATTTACGGTGCGTGATTATAATAGCTGTTATACATATTATATTGGTTTGTCGCGCACAGGTTTGGGTTACCTATACATATGTATACATTTATTGTTATATTATTATAACGTACACGTGCGATTTACGGATATAGCGTGATTCACCGAGTATACTCACCTCCGATTAATCCTTATTGATCTGCACGTATCTATCCGAATTCTGATTTTTGGAAATTATAAGTACACCTCTAAATATTGTTATGCCGTAGTTGTAAGTGTGTCGTGCTGTGATACAAATTTTATTTTCAAATGAGACCTCTTTTTTTTTTTTTTTTCCTAGACAATATGTTTATGTATCCAAATCGAAATGCTATTAGTTCCAAGTTTCCAAGTTTCTAAGCTATATTTATAATGCAAATAATAATTCATGAATAACGATAACTTGTTTAGTCGGTTCAGAATAATATAATGTAGGGGCTTGGTAATCACCCCGTATAATATTATATTATGCCAAGTATAATTTAAATCATTGTACCTACGTATACATAGATGCAGTTGTTGCACATACAGGTGAAATATATTTAAATTATTATAATAATTTAAAAATTTTAATTTATGATTAAAATCTACCGGTAGAAAGGATCGTAGAAAGGATTATTTTTTATTTCAATCGCTGACTTAGTACTATTTTTCGGTAAAGGAATGATGAATTCTAATCGAAAACAGTTGACCGCAATAAATGCTAACACTTTTTAAATATAATCTAAGAGCGGTTTCCATCTGTTTAATAATAATTTGCACCGCACGTCGATATACTGACTCAGTCACCCTACAATAGGTATTATTCCTTGGGTGTACTTGACAAGTGACAAGTGCGCTATTCTGATGTATGATAATATAAAGTAGAACATGTTATCAATATTGAATATAATATCATTTGCGAAACATAATCAAAATTCCCGTGTAGATAACATTTGCACTGTATACCATCATATAGAATTTGTCTTATCTACTGCCCTAGTGATACTAATTATTATTTTCATGCAAACATTGCAAAACATGTAGGTACACCAGTGCGCACTATACTTTTACTTCAATCGGATGAAAAACGATGTCAATAAGTTAAACGGAACAGTGCAGACTACATGAATAACATGAATTTTTTTAAAAAACGAGAGATTTAAATTAGATAGCTTAAGACTATTAGCTTAAGCAACACCGGTTTATCTTTGTTTTTTAAATTTTAATGACCATATTATATATTTTGCTATTGCATTGATACATTACATGTTTCTCGGACCACGATAATGCAAAAATATCCTATCAACCCCTAATAATTAGGCCCATTAATGGTTTGATACGACATAGGCCACTGTTGCACTCAGCATCTCCATTACTATAAATACTATTTGATATTTTAAGTATTTTTTTTCCTGTAAAAAAATATGTTTTAAAGCATTGTCCAGTTTGCACGTACCACGTGACAAGAGCTTAAATAATTATTACCTGCTTCGTTATAAATATAAAAGATGTAAAAAATAAGTCCATTTAAATTTCTAATATTTAAATTTTATATACAGCTCAGATAAGGTTAAGTTGATACATTATTTTACCCGACATAATATCATATAAAATAATAATACTGGTATAAGTATAGTACCAAATGTATATTATATACCTAACAATACGCCTACCAATCCACAATTACACAGAAAATCATGGTTAATATTTCGACGCATATTGGACTAACACGCGTTTGATTATAGATAATGACTTATTAAATTATAATATTATAGTGGATTGCCTCTCACGGATTATTTGGAGAAATTTTTTCTTTTTTTTTTTCTTGGCGTTACTCATTTAACATTTTACACACTTCTATAACTTAACCTCCTTTTCACGTGCACTTTTAAAAATTATAAAACAACACGACCCCATTAACCTATATACATATTTCAATAGGATGATTTCAAAATGCAGCTCTGTTGGGTTTTTCCTATCTAGAGAGCATACGGTCGAGACGTTGAATTTTGACATTTAATATATTACATATTATAATAATATAATATAAATATTATTATAGAGTGTTAATATTATTCACACGAATCTGGGGTCAACATGCATATACCTACTACTAGTATATGACAGAGTTAAAAAAAAAATACGCACTCAGTCGCGTGTGAGCTGCAGCACGACATATAATAATATACAATCCTCCTGGTTATAATACGGCAAGCATTATATATATATATATATATATAATTATAAACTCGTTTGTTTATTGATATTTTTATTCGACTGCATCGGCTCAGATTATTATACATAGTGGTCCGATCGTTGCTTATTTTCTGTTCGCTATAATACTCTCGTTCTTTACGACTACTGTCATATACGTCATTTATTACATAATGTTAAATAATTATTGTATACATATACATATATAATATATATATATATATGTTAATTTAGTCAGTATAATATATGTTATTTAACAGCCATGTTCGACGGCGGTCTGATCTCGCAATCTCACTGCACCATCTTCGTGGTATTGCAGGTACCTTTAGGAATAATATATTATACATTAGGTACAACATATTATTTTATCATTGGTTTTAACATAATATCATAATATTATTATTGTCATATATTAGGCTGGCAAATATTAAAGAAATTTGCATATTTTGAAATAGTAATATAAAAAAATTAGCTCATATAGGTATGAAATGATATAGAAATGTGTTTCGTAGAATTCTTAGCAATAACAAATTATTCTGCTCGTTTCACTGTTTTTAAAAAGCATATAATTTTTAAATGTACTTGTACTTAATTTCTCTCCAAAATGGTAAAAACAATGTACCTATAGTTAAAAATTATTCGCAACACTTTTTATTGACGATTATAAGCTATGGTCCATGAGCACTTTAATATACATGGCCACATAAGTATTAAATTTAACGATTCCCTGTATATTCTTGGGTGCGACCAATAAATAATAATGTATGTATGTAGGAATAGACTCAGAGGCGCTGATGTCTTTTGAAACGCCTATGACATAACTATTTTTAAAGCTTAAGCGCCCGAATCCACCCACCTACCAATATAGGTACTATAGCAAAATAATACTCAAACTATTAATTTACTCAATATGACAAATGATTTTTATTGTCAAAAATCAAAAATATCCAAGGCTGGGCATTAACGAGTTAAAAAGTTAAAGTTAAGTTAAAAAGTTAATTTTATTAACTAGTTACTTTTGGCTTTTCATTAATTTAACTGTTAACTTACTAAATTTCTTTCTTAATTAACGTGATATTAACGAGTTAATTTTTCATTTTAAGAAGTAAGTTAAGTTAATTTATTTTGTTTTTAATTTTATAATATTTCACTATTTCAGTCTATTTCGTTTTCATGTCAAAAAATATGTATCGTAAATTGTTTAAAGTTAAAAATGTGTATCATTCGAATCTAACTTATATGGAAGTACTGTATGAAGTATTAACACTATATCCTAAAATTTAGTTTTGGGTTAGACAAAAATTAAGTACGCTAGCGTTGTATAAAAAAATTAACTTTTTTTTAACTTAATAAAAAGTTAACAAAAAGTGTGTATTAACTTTTAACTTAACTGAGTTAACCTATAGTTAAATTAACTTTTAACTTTTAACTTTTTGTTATTGGTGCATATTAACTTAACTTAACTGAGTTAAAAAAAATCATTAACTTGCCCAGCCTTGAAAATATCCGTGGTAAAATTTTCTAAAATAAACTGTCTTTAACAAAGTTGCTTATAGAATCAGAAATACGATAAATATACATATTAAATAGATTATTATTTATTATACACGTATACTGCAGTTATACCTAACTAAAAATGTATTTACAACATAAATAAAAATAAACAATTTATATTTGATTTGTTCTTAAAAAAATGTCAGATAATTAATATTGTTAAAAATTGTCTTTACTTACTGTGTATTTTATTATTATACATTAAAAATACGATTTCTTGTTTTTCAAAAAAAAAAAAATCAAATAATTAACATAAACACATATTACTTACTTAAATGTATTAAGGACAATGATAGTCATTTTCAACAAACTGTCCATATTACTTTCATTTTTTTTTATACTCCACACAATTTTTTTTAATTGTTCGTGCAAATCCACAAATATTTTTTCGTTGGATTTTGTTCAATTTCTTTTTAACCTAATATGACTAATTAATAACAATTAATAAACTAATTTATGTTTCTCTTTTATTCAATTTCGATACTCACATATTTTTGATTTTGGACATTTTTGATATCAGACAATTTTAGTATTTAGCACGGATACTTTGATTTTGGACAATTTCACTGCGGGCATTCTTGATTTCAGATATTTTTTCCACAGAAATGTTTGTAGACTTTACCAGTAGACTATACTCAACTACTCTATACTGCTGCAGGCTACAGAATACAGACTACCTATATTCAGATTATTATCCACTGGAATCATTTTTGTTGAAATAATACATATTAGTAATATATTACCTATATACGATACCTATATTCAACATATAAATTATCAATCTTATTGTTACTACCACGACAGCGCGATCGCATGTTTAACACAATAAGCAATACAATTTCACGTTGTAAAATAATAAATGTTACATATAACACATATTTTTTCGGTAAACTTTAAGGTTTAACAAGTTTTTAAAAATTTATTTTTTACACACATTTTTAAAGTATATCTGTTTTAGTGATTTAAATGTCCCTAGCCACATAATACATAATATAATATCAAGTTTATATCCGCTCAAATATTTTTGAGTGTCCATATGGCTAAATATATCAACAGTACAATATCGAAAACCTAATTAATATTCCGTCACACTTAGAGATGGGTATAATTCCCGACTCCCGTGAACACCATTTGTCGGGAATTCTCGGGAATAAATAATCATAGAGAAACTGCGGGAACGAATTATAATTTCCACATCATAAGACTCAGAATGCAGTATCTCATTTCAATATTCAAGTTTTTTTGTTAAATTTAAATTTAAAAAAACACCAAAGACTACTTAAATACTGCCTAAAATATAAAAAAAACAAAATATTAGATTTCGATTGAGATATGTGTTAGTAGGTACCTGTTGGTACCAGTTGTACCAGTTCTGGTGGAATCTACGTTATTTTGTGGACTCGATGGTTCCTATAGGCCATTGGCTATTAAAATTCTCTGATTTTTTTATTAAATTAATATGTACGAAAAAATAAATACATAATCTTTGTAGATAGGCATTAAATAACAATTTAATGTAATAAATCTTTTATAACTGTTTATAAAAATACAATATTTATATCATAGGTAATTCATCTTTTTTGTATTTCTTTAATATTTTAAATATTCATAATGTCATTTTTAAATAAGTAGGTTTAGTAGGTATGACAAAAATGGTAGCTACCGCAAAAATATAATATAAATTATCAAATAATGAAATATTAGTTTAATATTTATAATAAGTTCTAACGAACTATATTTTTGGGACATATCGAAATCCCGATACAGATTTTTGGGACTCCACGACAAACTTTGAAACATCGGAATGTCTGAACACCCAAGGTACACCTAAAATTTACGTAAATCGAGGTAAAATGTAAAGCTGCTAGTCGGCATTTAATGGTAACTGATAGCGATAAAAGATCAAATGATAAGATTGCGGAAGCTGACTTAGACTACGTGTTTGTCATATGAATATTTTGTTGGCGTTCCTAGTGTTACAATTACAATAATACAATAAATATTCATAAAACATTTATTTGATTTTCTCATTTGTTTAGTTATCCACACTCCTCTCAGAATCTAAATAGTATATTGTGTGGCAAGGGCGGGAAGTGAGCTATTTCAGTCGAGGGCGACCAAGACTGAAATTGCCTTCCCGCACGAGCCACACATACTATTTTTTCTCATGCCTCTGCATTCGTCGATCACGGCAAAGGTATAATGCAGGGATCTATGCAACAACTAGACTATAATTCTACGGCAAAAATATTTCATGAGAGAAAATATTTGGTTTTATTTATTTTAAGCGTCACGCATGGAGGTTACAATATTATGATTATGAGATGTAACCAAAAATTTATAATTTGTAAGGAACCGACTACCGTGGTATAGTTTTCAGTGACTGTTCGTGCAGGGCATACGCGCGTCGTGCGTGAAATGTGCGCGCAGAACTTTTGGGGATTTCCACTTTACCGCCCGGCACTTTTGGTGATTTCCACTTTACCGCCCGGCACTTTTTGGGATTTCCACTTTACCACCCGGCACTTTTGGGGATTTCCACTTTACAACGCTTCAACCGCTATCGAAAACCAAACTGTAGGCGTGACAAAAAACTATTTAAAAAGGTTACCTCGGTAGTTGCGTATAATAGTATACTAGTTATACCGTGTGTCGGTGAAAACTGGGAACACTTCATAACTCATAATATGTTACCTACATTACTCAGCACCCTATCCATACATATTTTAGAATTCGATTTCAGATTTGTCTTATGAATAACATAAAACCGTCGAAACACTAATTTTGACTTGTTTTAGATGATTAGGTTTTTTCCCGTTGATCCAACGATCTCCCTCTATCATCCACCTACACCAAAGGTGTTTATATCTAATATTATACGGCACTGCTGCGCTGCGTGTTCCCATGTATAATAATATTAATAATAATAGAATATTATCGCAGATTATATTTACGCTAAAACATAATATTTTTTTCTTACGTTGGTTTATATTACATAATATTATAACTACCGGCTACCGCTCTTGCCGCTCGTATTATCGTACAGAAATGGCAGTGTTTCGCACGTGCAAAATATGAGTGATGGCACGAAATTCCTTCGCATCCAACGAATTCAGGTGTTTATTTTTAGCAGTAAAATACTCTAGTCAAAAGCGTTTATTACGTCAATAGTAGTTCGATGACATACTGTCGACTTCTATTTCTACATCGTGACCGCGAACAAAATAACAGACAATATTCAGCGGCAGCTATAGACATAATAATATAATATCAGCAGTGTATGCGTCCTCCAACTCCGTATCGTTATAGTATTAAAAATCATAATAATATATATACACTATACCTGCAGCCGCACGCTGATTTGTTTTATTTTTTTTTTTCGAATGTCCAAGTCACCAAAACTATATAAGTATCGCAAAATTTAATGACTTACCTACTCGGCCATATACATAATATAGCTGACGTCGATGCGGTACAACCAGCTGGTGTTCAAATCTGAAAACATAAGATAATATAATATGTATTTTCTTCCCAAAAGAGCATCTTTTAATACACTGTTGTCACTTCGTTCCTATTATATTCGCGTTGGTCAAATCTGAAAACATAAGATAATATAATATGTATTTTCTTCCCAAAAGAGCATCTTTTAATACACTGTTGTCACTTCGTTCCTATGATATTCGCGTTGGTCTCGTGAGTCTTATAATAGGTATATAATACAACACGTCTCATTGCGTACATTGACAACGTTATTCCAACACTCGTAACTACAACACTGGTAAAAGTATGACATTCGAATATTCGATCACAATATTACTTTTATGACGGCACGTATTTGCGTATATTCATTTATTGCATATTTTGTCCTTTAAATAACTGCTGCTGAGTTCTACTTGTGCAATACGCGCACGTTACACTAAACGATTGAATTCTGCAGTATATTATAATATACGACACTTATTTTATATTTTGTTATATAATATATTATAAAAAAGAACAACACGTAAGTATATATGTAGATACACATTATACCATGTTATATTAATATGTGCACTTGGTCAATACATTTATTCAATTAGTTGGAAAAAAAACGTACTATAATTTATAATACAATAAGCATGCCGTAATTAACTCACAATCTATTATAATATTTGACAAGCCTTATAGAATCTTATAAGTTCGTAAACAAAGCAAACAAATGATTATAAAAATAAATTATTATTATTGTACGAAAATACCTGAATTAATACATAACTCCGTTTTACGATTTAAATTGGTTGTTCGTAAAACTAATATACCTTACACGTGACAGAACTACAGAGGACAATATAACGTGTCTAAAAATCATTAAAAAATATATAAGTACTCATATATTATACGTAAACAACAATCGTATTATTTTTTTTTTTATCTTTTTTTTGTGCTCGCACTTGTTAATATTCTGTTATCGGTACCTACCTTATACTTATGAAAAAATCTGAAAGTGCCTTGTATGATTCGCACTGTTCAAAATAAGCAATTATAATTATGTTTAGCGATATCGATCCGGATTTATCTTAATGCATTTTAATATCTTATTATTACGTAACAATTTAATAGAATTGGTTTTTACTAGGTAGTTGTTTTTTTGTTGAAATCGCGAATGTTTTTTTTTTTTTTTACATCATGGGTACACAACATATTATACATAGATAATAACGTGTCGTTCCGTTCACTGGCCTAAGACAATAAAGAACAATATAACATGTGGTTATGAACCGAGGTGAGTGAAATCTATATCAAATAATCGACAAACCGATTCGATCAGTCTCTCGTTACTGCAGCTCATAAGACGTTATCTCCAAAACGATCAAGCTATAGGGTCGTGCCATTTGATGTGTCTATTTTTAAAGTACCTATCTACATGTTCGTGAACCTTTGATCGTTTTCTGAACTTTTTTCAGCGGATGCACATCCTGCATAATAAATCGCTATAGCCTATTACATACATCATTGCCAATCCATTTCACAATGCAATTGTATTTTTTATATGACATAAATTAAAAACAACATTACCGTCAGGATTATTCGTATAATATCTAAATATATAATATATATATATACTAGCTGATCCAGCGCCCTTCGTTGCCCGTAAAAATTACAATTTTTAATTAAAAATTATGATTGCTCAACTCCTTTTGGTTGCAACACAGCCTCCTTGGTAGGCAATCCGACTACGTCAAATCGCGGACAATGTGCGACAGCATATTAAGTAGGCAATGTCCGAAAATTTGATTTGATGCATTCCTGCACCCGATGTCCTGATCTGCCCGATTAACCAATGGACACCAAATAAAAAATGCTAAATTCTACTAATTATTTCTCCTATGACCAATAGCAACCATTTATAAACAAAAATTGAGCACTTCTCCAGGCTGGGGGTAGGAGAGTGAAAAATACTTTACACCCTATTCTCATACCTACCAATCATACAAAAAAAATTTCATTAAAATCGGTCAAGTCGTTTCGGATGAGTTCGAGCACAAACACCTAACCTAACCGTGTCACGAGATTTTATATATTAGACGAGAATCTTATATATTAGATATTATATACGTTCGCAAACGATGTCATGTATCAGGTAAAAACAAACATATTATGTTCAATTTTTTTTTTTAATTTTATTACTATATAATTATTATATAGTGGACACATACATTATTAGTTAATCACATTTATAACATAACAAATGAACTTGATAGTGAACATACTGACTGTTATAAATTATTAATACCTATAATGTTGTTAATCATTATTGAATAATATAATATTATATGAGTAGAATGATACAACCTGTTAATATAATATTACGATTCATGATATCCAAATTATGTAGGAGGTACCCACCTGTGTTAGTAAGTCATATTTATTGTTGTTACATTGTTCAATAATAGTTGACTAAATAATGCTCGGACAAATTATTCTTGTTCTACACCTAATCAATATGTTATTAAAGACCTCATCATTAACACATGTGTAAATAAATTCCGAACGTTTTTGTTTACTTAACCAAACTGACCTTAACAACATGTTGTTTTCACATTTTCATTTTATATGTGCAAAATTGTTTACATGTGCCGTCAGTAAAACTATAATGATTTTATATTCCATAATTAATTTATAACGTATAAAACTCGATTGATTAGCAACTATTATGGCAAACTTATAAGCTATGGGACATAGTATACCCTTCTTTGAGCTAAATGAATAATCATTTTAATTAAGCTAATCAGATTCAGTTGAGATATCGGATAATATAAAATAAAATAAGAAATTAGGATGTCGACTTGAATTTTTCCGGAAAGCCTTTTTTATTTTTCATCATTAATTTAATTATTAGCTGTATTATTAGCATCTAATGATATAGGTAGGTACTATATCTTATTGTATTTAATTATCATTTCAATATTATATTACAATTCTATGTATATACCAATAAGAGGTGTATATGCGTATAACTGTATAAGTGATATAAAAACTATTTTATTTTTTCTTATTTACACGTTGGGAATTGATAGTCAATATTTGTATACTTTAATAGTATGTAGGTAATCAATAGGTGATCAATTTAAATGTCTTCTCTCATTATTTTTAAAAGTTTTAACTTTTTGTAAAATATTAATTTTAAATATTGTCTATTGTCATTGTAAAACAATATTGTTAAAATAAAATGAATGGTAATAATAGTAATATATAATAATATACTTTTTAAATTTAATATTTCTATATAGTACCAATACTTAATACTATTCGGAGTACTTTCGATACATACAAATTGAATTTAAAAAGAGTGGTTAATCAGTAATAAGTATTAAATTGGATTAGATTATCTGAGTATAAACCAATATTTTACGGAGTAGGTATTCCCGTGTCACTCTATTCCACTCATCTAAAGTTTAAATAGATACTTGTAAAGTTGTAACTAATGAACTAGGCGTACCATTGTTCAAAATTTGATTTTGATGTATCGAAAGTACCTTTATGTAGGTAGTCTTAAATATATGCTTCTTAAGACTAAGAAATAAAAATGTATGTTGTCATTCAAAAACCTAAAAAATAATAACGACAAAAAATATTAAAAATGTATTTTCAATTTTATTAAATTATGTGAAAAAACGTTTTCAAAAAAGTTATTATTTTTCGAAATAATCAGTGAAGACACTTAAACGTATCACCTTGTATATGTATGTATGGATGGTCGATTTCCGGTTCCAAGTTCCAATTGCGATATAATTCTATAAACAACATATAGGTTTTCAATAGTAATTAATTAAAAGGTATAATAGTATAATATAACTTACAAACGTAAACCGTCTTCAACGTACCGGTAAACTAATGTACAATTTATATTTTCCTAACTAGTTGAAAACGGGTATTATTAAATATTTTTTATTTTTTACATAATTTTTTGATTCCTAAGTGTTACTTATAACGAAATGGATGTTCCATTTCTATTATACTTAATGTGTATAGACTTAAGTTTCAATGTTGTTAAACTTTATCGTTTATGATATGAAATTACTTATTCAGATCGGGTATTAAAATACATTATAGGTTTGTAATAATATAACTTTTGAAAAAATAGCATTTATTCGTTTTAATTATAGTAATAAAATGCTGCTCATTTTAAATAAATTCCATGAATGTCTTGCAAGTAATTGAAAAAATAATTTATTGGAACTACACAAATTTAAACACTTTTGTCACAAAAAAACATTTCTATATTGAGTTTTTTTTAAAAAATTTATCAGCTACAAAAAAAACGTTCATTGCATTTATTTATAGGTACCTATATTTAAAATGGCTATCCCTTTTTCTTTTGTTAGCTAAAACAATTGTTAAATAACTCAGTGGCGGTCAAACGGGGGGGGATGAGGGGGATAGATCCCCCCCCATGAATTTTTTTCAATACCTATTTATAACAATTTATAATAAAGCATTACATATTGTTCTATTTTTTTTTCTAAAAATAAATTTCGATAGACTATATATGACAAGACTATAATAATATTATTATCTAGACTCAAGTTTAGGTACTACTAGTTACTACTAGGATATTATTATTGTTATTAATATTTAGTTGTTTACACAATATATAATATTATGGGAATCCCGTATTATCCTACTCGATGATTAAGAATTTTCAATAACAACACGCTCTACACATTTCCAGAATATTGCCGATACGGGCGATTACATTACGATCGGTAGGTATATTTTTCAATACTACGTAGTCGGTTGAAAACTTGAAACATTGATTGTTTATTATTTGTCATAATATTAGTTATCATCTATCATCGTCTTTCGTACACGAGTTTTCTACTGTGTGTGGTGTGTCCGTGTAGTGTACTAAAGTGTCAATTATACAGTCGGTGTTTTTATTATTGACTATTGTTTATTTTACATTTTTATTTTTTACCATTATTATGTCTAATAAAAGGAAAATTACTAGTTATTTTGATGCAACTTGCTGTACTTCTAAACGCTCGGTGTCGGCAGATGAACAAATAAGTAAGATCACTAATATCGTTACAGAAAATCAAGTTGTGGACTTAGTGGTAATATTTATTTTATTAAAATTAATATAAATGTTTTATTTATGAGGAAAATGGGAATTTCGATTAAAATTATTGTTCTAGACTGTTGATTTAAACGTTCATGACATTGGATCCTACATTAATAGTACCTTGACCGATGCTGATAGATATTTGGTAAGAATTACAACTTTTGTTAGTAATTTATTATTTATTGTTTAGATTACTTCCATGTGTAGTTATAACTTATAGTTCATTATTACCTTCAATTAATACAACTAAAATTGATTCAGATTCTTAAAGATGTGTGGATACCACCAGCTACATTTCCATTTCCATTACTTGATTGTAATGCCAAAAGAGGCTTAAAATTCAAACACCATTGGCTCAATGCTTATAAATGGCTGGCCTATTCTGAAAAATACCAAGGTGCTTTTTGCAAATACTGTGTTGTTTTCTCAACAAATGGTGGTATTGGTGGTCAAAAATTAGGAACCCTTGTATTGGAGGCTTTTACTAACTACAAAAAAGCTATAGAAGTATGTATATTTATAAACAAATTTATTGAAAATTTTATTTATAATTTTTCTATATTTTGATAGGTGTTTAAGAAACATGCAAATTTGGAATACCATAAAACTGCATTACTGAAATCTGATAACTTTTTAAATGTTTATTTAAATAAGAGTTCTTCGATTATAAACCGTATTGATAGTGAAAGGTACATACAAATAATAAGTATACCTATTTAACCTTTAATTAAATATAAATAGAATATAGATGTAAGAAATATATTTGAACTAATTTTTTAATTTAATTTTTAGAATGAAACAAATTGAAGAAAATCGAAAGCGTTTAATTCCAATCATTGAATGTGTGATGTTATGCGGCCAACAGGAAATAGCTTTAAGAGGTCATAGAGATTATGGTCCTATTTGTTTCAGTAGTATGTATATTATATAATACTATATAGGTAGCTTACAACTTGTTAAGGCTCAAGTAGAAAAAATAGTTAATGCCAAAATTGTATTAGACTGTTCAATACTTTAATAGGAGTAAATACTAAAGAATATAGTTTTTATTATATAGTTATAATATAATATAGTATTTATTGTTTAGGTGAATCAAATGAAAACGAAGGAAACTTTCGTGCTATCTTGAAATATAAAGCTAAAGATATAGATTACATGAAAACCTATTTAGAAACAGGCTCTAAAAACAAATATATTAGTAATCGAACTCAAAATGAGATAATTGAAACATGTGGAGATATTATTTTAAAAAAAATTGTTCAAATTGTCAATAAATCCGGTTTTTTTTCTGTCTTAGTCGATGAGACAACAGATGTTTCGGTAAAAGAGCAACTCACCTTATGTGTCAGATATTTAAGTGGATCTGGAGAAAATGTGTCTATGAATGAGAGCTTTTTAAAATTTATTGAAGTACAAAGTCTAACAGGAGAAAATCTGGCTACAGTTATTCTTAATGGTAATAAATAACAAGATTATTTTATTTTATAACAACTAGGTAACTCTTTTATTCATTTAACGTTTGAATTGTATGCATGTAAATTATTTTTAATTTTAAGGTTTGAATGCTTGTGGAATTGACTGTAATAATATGGTAGGACAAGGTTATGATGGAGCGAGCAATATGTCAGGACATTTAAAAGGTGTTCAAACTATTATTAGGGAGACATACCCTAAAGCATTGTATGTGCATTGTGTGGCTCATAGCTTAAATTTAGCTGTATCTAAAGCTAGTAATATTCTACCAATTAGAAATTGCTTGGGCGTTGTAGAAAAAATATACTGCTTTTTTAATTCTCCTAAACGCCAAAATGTGCTTTTAAATACAATTGAAGAAAGTGATCTAGACCCAAAAGTAAAAAGCTTAAAGCGGTTATGCGCAACAAGATGGGTTCAGAGGTATGAAGCTGTAAATGATTTTATAGAGCTTTTTAAGTTTGTAGTGGTGTCCTTGGAAACCATTTCTAGTTGGAAAGATACTAGTGCTACAGATGCTACTATTTTAATTAAAGCGCTTGATTCTGAATTTTTGGTGTCACTTCAAGTAGTAAATGTAAATTAATAATCTTTTAAATGTTATATTTTATTTATATAAATCATTTTAAAGAAAATAATTGTTTTTAGATATTATTTTCTTATAGTTTACCATTGTGTAAATTACTACAAAGTAAAGGCATTGACTTAAAGGAAGCTATAGATCTTGCAGGTGATAATGTTACAATACTTAAAAACTTAAGGAGTAATATTAATACAGAGTTTAATCAAATGTTCAAAAAAGCACAGGTAATTATGATTACTTTGATTGAAACTTAAATATTTTAAATTAAATTTGGAAGTGTAAAATTTTAATTATAAAACATTTATGATAATTTATTATTTGATTAGAAAATGGCTGAATTCTTGGATTTCGATATTAAAATTAAACGAATTAACAAGAGACAGATATATAGAGATAATTCTATCATAAGAAATGATGGTTCTACGCCTGATTCTGAGGAGTATTTTCGAGTATCCATATGTGTCCCTTATATTGACTTCTTTATAAGTCAATTGGAAGAAAGGTTTTTGGCTCACCGTAGTATTTTTAAAGGTTAATTTCCTATTTAAATAAATAATAGTTCAATACTTCATACTTGAATAGTTCTATTTTAAAAATTAAATAATCAAATAAAAGTAATATATCATCTAATTTTAAGTTATTTCAAATTTAATATATTTATTGCAAATTTAGTTTAATTGTACTTAATATTAACTTTTCAAGGTTTTCAATGTTTATTTTCAAATGATTTTGAATTAGAAGGTTTTGAGGAATTAGTAAATTTTTACCTTTCTACTGATATTGAAACTGTGAAAGCGGAATTGAATTTATGGAAAACAAAACTTTCACGCATAGGAAAATCTCCAAGAACAGGACTTGATGCTATAAAGTTCTGTAGACGTGAATTATTTCCTAATGTGTTTGATTTATTACAAATATTTTGTACACTTCCGGTATCAACCGCAACACCAGAGAGAATGTTTTCATGCCTTAAACGGTTGAAAACATATTTAAGAAATAGTATGGTAGAGGTAAATATTCTGTATTGCTGTGGTCAAATATTTGTACATATAATCTATTGGAATAAGTATTAAATTAATAGTTCAAACATAAAACACTATGTTTAGGACTAACTTTTTAGGTTTTGTTAATTTCTTTTGTACATATTTCAATTATCCTTATGAATTTTTGAAATGTCAATTTAATGCTTTATGCTTATATGTAAATTGTATAATTTTATTATTCTAGAGTCGTCTCAATGGCTTGGCCACTATGGCTGTTCATCGTGGGGTTATAAACATTACATCCAACGAAGTACTGGATGAATTAGCAAAAAAAAACAAAAAAATAGATTTACTAATATAATAAAAATATTGTTAATGCTATAATAGTATAATATATTTATAAAGTCGGTATACCTAACTAAGTTATAAATAAAGTTTGTATTTCCCATAATTGTATTAATTGATATTAGAATTAGACATAACCATAAATTATATTTTTAATGATAAAATTATGGATGTTAAAAAATTAGCCATATTATCCCCCCCCATGACAAAATCATTTGACCGCCACTGAAATAACTATATACATATAAAAGTATAATATATTATAGTGGACAGTGATTAAGTAGGCAGTGCCTATACCGAATTCGTCGTTAAATAATATTCTATGTGAAATGTAGTATAATATGATTTTTTATACCATTAATAGTTTTTATGTTTCAAGGTTCAATACTTGCCGAAAAAATCAATTCATTATTGGCATAATATTGAAAGTATATGAGGTCACAGGAATTAATTAATATTATGTATTATATCAATCATTATGTAGTAAATGTATCGCGGTGTAATTGTTGCATGTAATTATTATTAAATTTCTAGTAAGAAAAAATAAAAATCTAAAACCATGGTTAAAACTATTAAACGTCTCCCACAGAGGCGCTAACAGCAATCTTGAACAGTTTAAATTATCAACACTGATATTGACTATGGACATACGCTAAGCAGTCTCGTTAGTGTTATGGTAACCAGTTAGCTCGACTGCGAATGTGGTAGCTCGTGTGCTTCACAAGACTCTCGACCAGTTCGTCCTAAGCAATTAGAGGTAATATTATAATTATTACTAGTAATATATATTTTTTGATACATAGTTTTTTATTAGTTATATATATATATATATTATATTATTATTGTAATATTGTATTAAAATATAATATTATTATATTATACCTTAACAAATTTCTTCGCGCCTGCCATACAAAACAATTTGAATAAATTCATGAATATTCATATTAGGTACCTACCTATGATGGTGCAAATTATAGTATACGATATTTATACATTTATAATACATACGCGTGTCACTTCGTGATGAATTCAATCGCATATAATATAATATAGTCTAAAATATTCGAATAAACCCGCACCGGGCAATAAAACATTTATTAAACGTAAATTAGGTATAGGTACTATACACTATGTTATGTACATTGGTAAGTTAACAATAGTTAAATTTTTCGTGAGCTAATGACGCGAGCTAATGTTTTCGATTATAAAAATAAAACAATGATATTTTCGAATGTGTATAATACACACAATAATTTTTCATAATGAATATTATGATTGTCTCACATTATAATACACGGGAATTGCAAATGTGATCTATCACTGTTTGTGAATTGTGATTATATTTTTTAGTCATTTGTACATATTATTATAATACGTAACTACGTAAACGGAAACCTGCTACAATAGATAATACATATTTTATTTCGATGTATTTTACTTATGGTACCTTCAATAGATTTACATAAATATTTATTATATTATAAACAACGGTCGGGAATCGGCATTGTGTAGTATTATAATGATTTAAATTTGAAATATACAACATACAAATTATTGCCAACCATCAATACGTCGTAATATCATTATAGATCGACCCTTTCGGTGACGATCGGATCGCGTTAAAATCATAGCTTCGGATTCGTGTTGCGAAATAGTTCGAATAGTTGTCGTGTACATGTGGTTATTACCTACCTACCTGTGTTACGCGGATACACACCGCCGCCGCCGTGCCGGTCTCATGATATTGGTACACCAATAATAATAATAATAATAACTGTGCAAACCGTAATTATTTTTACCGGCACGGGTACTTACAAAATATTTAAATATTATAATACCCACACGAGTGTGTCGTATTATTATAAAATAATAATACGCTAAATACACAATGCACGTGTGCATTTACAACTGAAAACCCCGTCTCGTGATGGAGCATTTAAACACAGATCTGCAGAAACGGACGCGTCGCGATAATGATACCCATCTATTATACCTATCTACCTACTTAATTTTACGTTTGTCTTACATATTTTATACCCAGATACTCCATGTTCTGAGAATTCCTCGTACGTTTTTTTTCCTCGGCCGTAAAGATACAGATATAGGTGCACACAGTAAAATAGTGTACCTACGTATTATCGTATTATAATACCTGTATCGCGTACACGAGACGACGGATAGCAGCTATCTAGACGACCGTCATTATTGCCGTTGTTGTTATTATTACACCACGGTTTTAATTTAATTTAATAATATAATGTATAATGCAGACGTGTGTTCGACAGATCTAATAAAATATTGCGTTCACATAATAATATAAAGTATTGTGCAGGGCGTCTACGCCTACAGAGATTTATTTCCATGATCATTTACATTGTGTTATAATAATATTAAACAGTTTGGTTGTGCCGCGGCCAATGTTATTATTACAAGGCGTAATGCGCGCGTATGACATAAACTGTCGATAAAGTGTACTGCCGGAAGCCGTCCAAAGTTAATTTATCGTGTACGACAATATATTATATTATTATTATTATTATTATTATTACATATTATTATTTTCTTGGTTTAAATATTTGTTAACGTATAATAATATCGTCGTTATAATGCGCGTTACGATTGCTTGCGATTTAAGTAGAATAATGATATTGTATAAGAATAATAAACTGCCGTCGGTATATTGTTATTGTCATTATTATCGATGCTATTGTCATCGCTCTCATCATAACTACAATAACTGCAAAGGGTAATAATTATTGGTCGACTGCCACCCACCACTGCCCGCATGCCGCAGTGTTGATTTTCGTGATCCCTTCTAAACTCTATCATGTGTAAAACCTGTAGAGATTAAAGTATGTTTTCATATTCAAACTACGTTTAAGTAAGTCTTTGCAGGATAGCTGCATAAAGTTTTGATTGAGAACTTTTCCACGTTGTATAATGTTTATATTATTCAATTTTTATCTCGTTCACAAAGATGATCGAATCTTGATTTTTCTTCACGTCACTTTCTTGTCAATGCCATCAATTATTATTATAACAAAGTACATAAAACAAATAACAATACTACAGTAAAATATATGCATTATAATTTATAACTCATAATATATTATTAAACAACTGTGCATTACGTTTTGAGCAAATGTGTTATGTATAATGTATAATACAACGTAAATGATTTTTTTATTTAATTCATATTTGTCTGGTGAATAACCTTAAAGAAATTGATTTGAAAAAACCAATGTTGGTTTGTTTCGTTACAATGATAATGAAATATATCTCTAGAGACTTGTTATTTACATTGCTTATTGACTTATTATTATCCATAGGAATTGTTGGCTCATTAAAATAATATTCTGAAATGTCAAAATGTATATAAGTTTATTTCATACAATTGATAATTTTAGTAGGTAGGTATTGAATATGATTTAGATTTAAAATTATGAATAAAAAACAACAGTTTAAACGGCTCAGTGATCGTATTTTTTCGTAAGCGTCTATTTAAACCGTGGTCAAATTTATTAATTTTACGAATTAATGTGGTGATTTATTCATTTTTTTTAATTATGTTTTAGTTTTGGATATTATATACCATACATAGAAACGTTTACTAAATGTAAGTATATAAATTTAAAACGCGATCGTGATATCTCTATAATAGTGCAGTATTCTCGTCAGTCGTCTGTAATCTTTTTTATAAGTTTTTCTAAAATCACTTCAACATCGTTAACAGTTCATAGTGTTGCCTGTTACTATAGTAAGTAGGTAGTATCGTAATCGATACGATTTCAATATTCAATCGAAAAACAAAATACTGCAACAATAACGGACATTTTTCGTTTAAAAAATGACATTTACGATGGGGCAAATCTTATTTTCAACTACCTCTATTCGTTATTTTAATTAGTTGTCTTGACTTCATACGCACTATGTACCTATCCAAAATTCCGCTCAATATACTACACGTCATGATATATATATATTGCTGTTCTACTGTGATTTTAAATAAAGCAAACAGTATGGGTATAATACCGCCGCGGTACAACAGTCAAATGTCAAACGACTGTTATTATAATCTCGAATGACTTGTTTTTCGCAAACATCGACGTTTTTACGCACAAAAAATAATCATACACATAATATTATATACAGGGTGATTCGGCAAGTACGCCTGCCCACATTTTTGCTTTTAATAGGTAATGAATTAAAATATAGGTATGATCAATTTTTATACATTAGTAAAGATAGGCAACTCAAAGTCCAAAGACCATATTTTCAAATTATTTAGTTTTTTTTGTACTACTTAAGGAGCATGAGTATATTATGCTTATATATAGGTATAAACTTCTGTCTTTCAAATGAGAATTCCCCTCCTTTTTTATTGTAAACTATCTGTAAGATAAAAAACTTTGATCTACCTTTCCAATTCAAAATTTCGAACGAGTAGTGTTTCAGTAAGGTATTTAAATGTTTATACTATAAGGAGTCCTCAAAATTGGTTTTACAAAATATAAAGTATATTATTCTGTATCTAATATTGAATCTAGTTTTTATTAAACTGGGATCATTTTTACAAATTATAAATGTTGAAATAATAATATTAATTACTAAAATTTACAAATTACCATAGACCCTATTATATCTTCTAAGCCCATTATGGTGAACCTATTATCTTTAGTGCACAAAGTTCAATAACTCAAAACTGCAGCTTGTTCGTATTTTGATTTTGATTTTGATACGTCAACATTTTCAAAAAAACCGTCTACTAAAATACGAATAATCAACAGTAGAAAAGGGGGATTAGCATTTTGAAAAATAGAAGTGTATGCCTCCACAGGACACTCATTATCAAGTATAGGCTAACCTAACCTAACCTAGTACAAACAAATGTCGAGAATTTGAAAACATGATGGTCTTTTAGTATAATATTTAAAAATTCCAAAAAATCATATTTTGAATAAATGCGTTATTGAAGAAAAAAGGGGGTGACCACTGACCGTACTCGGTGAATCGCTCTGTATATATTATTAAAGATTATATACGTCCGTGCTTATTATAATACACGAGTCGACGTGCTTGTTTTTGTTTACTGTATACGTTCATTATATTATATATCCTCATGCGAATTCACTAGGATTTAATTAAATTGATATAAGTATAACATTATAAATATCTATATTATTGTCCTGCTATAATGATTATAGCGATTATTAAACATTGTATTATGTTAATCAAATGTGCGTCAGAATGTTTACAAACCGGTCGGCAGCAGGCCCGATCGCGTCTAAAACACTGCAGTATTATAATAGGTATACGATTTTTTTAATTATTATTGGGGACAAAGGTTAACGGAAGTTTTCATAGATTTCATATGTACACGGATGTATTGAGTTCGACAGTTTCGCATAATACACCGACCGACGTACCTTATCACATCACGTACGTTGTTACAATAATGACATACTATTTATGTGTGTAAATTATTTAGCTTCTTCGTTTTTGTTTTTTTTTTTCCAACGGCTCGTCGAAAATCGGAGTAGGATAGGACAGTCTATTTCGTTAGTATTCTACGTTATAATCGCAACATAATATATTTTTATTATATCAAACCTAGACAAGTTTTTTAGAGTGTAGTTTCGAACTGATTGCATTTTAATGAACATGATTTAAGGTTTATCAATGTAAATAATGCACTTCAATGTATTTTATTATTCTTTATTTCATATTATTCTATTCATGTTTAGAGTCATAAATCAAACCATCTACTAAATGATTACATATAGATAATAAATAATAATAATAATTACAATACCCAGAAATTCGAAATGGAATTTTTTTTTCTGATTTATCAAGATATAATTTTCGTCTATAAAAATGTAATCTGAACAATTAATTATTTCCCGAAGTTCTAGTTCATAAAATCATTTTTATGAATAATACATAAAAAATGTATTTAGGCGCATATAATTAAGTATTTTATTACAATTATTATCTATTATTACTATCATAATTTTATTATGTTATCGCAGAAATATTACCGACTTCCAATTGCTTAGAAGTAATTTCAAAGTCACTCTCCATTTATTAATTATTTTTTCTTATCCGTTTCAATTTTACTATGAAAATAAAATAATATTAAAGTACCTATTTAATATTGCGAAATTACTCAATATAACAACTATGTCAATATACGTTTTATATAGAAATATTTAAATTTTTAACAATTTTAAACATTGTTATCACTTATATAATTTATATTGTTACCACCCAGATGGTTTTATTTATCACGTAACGGAAAATATTATTTATTAAGTAAAACATTTACTATACATTTAAAAATACTTTCATTGTGGTTAATTATTTTAAATCTCAAGAATATTGTCATAGGTATAGTTTATTATAGGTAATATTGTAATAAGTAGGTATTATGATAAAAGTGCATTATTTATTTAACTGTCACAAAGATCCACCTATTTGACAATATTTTACTTGACATACCTATGCAGCATATTTAGTATAATATATTATTCCTAATATTATGTTCTGTATTTAATATTGTTAATCCAACGCATACAATGTTTTAGAGTGTACAATCCACTAAAATAATATACTGTTTTATGAGCGAAATGTGGGTAATGATATGATTTCAAATTGCATGTTTAAAACTAATGCAGTTTCTTAATTTATTATTAAAATATTCTCTGACTGTTGCAATGTTGCTCTACGCAGCTATATTATAATTAAATTTAATATATTATTATAATATAATAGAGACGGTGAATTTCTATAGAGAACTATAAGGGCCTAATAGCGTTAACTATATAATATCTCTTTTTAACAGTTTTGTCGTTACACTTTTAGTGTTTTATAATTTTTCAAAACGCATTCAATGTTTTAAAGTGTACACTAAATTAAAATAATATACTGTTTTATGAGTGAAATGTGGCTAATGATATGATTTCAAATTGCATGTTTAAGACTAATGCAGTTTCTTAATTTATTATTAAAATATTCTCTGACTGTTGCAATGTTGCTCTACGCAGCTATATTATAATATATTATTATATAATAGAGGCGGTGGATTTCTATAGAGAACTATACAGGCCTAATAGCATTAACTATAAAATATATTCTTTTTTTAACAGTTTTGTCGAAACACTTTAAGTGTTTAGTGATTTTTCAAAAACCTGTTATAATTTTGGTATAAGCGCGAGTATCACGGAATTAATTTTGGACGACAAAGTACGTATACCTGTCTAATATTTCTATTTCTTGTAGATATCGAGGGAAAAAAAAGTTATACGTAGCCAAATATATTATACTGTACATCTCTACACGAAGTAATACGTTTTCAATAATATATATGTAGTAGATTCAAAGGGTGTTTTTTTTCCGTTGTTGGAAATCTAAAGTGTGTGTTATATTATACAACCAAATGTTCGCGTTATGATATACCTACTGTCGAATTTAACATCTAAAACAAACGCGATTTTATTGTTTAGCCATCATATGGACGTTTTGCTTTCGGTTGTTTGTTTTATATAGACGCGTGACGAGGTCTATGATGGGTGCCCGTTATAATCGATTATTGCTGCGGAATAACATATAACATTATAATATGATAATATATTAAATGTTGTACATCAGGCCCGTGGACGAACTTTGTCCAGCCCGCGGCCGAGAAAAGGCTTTTTTTTTTTTTTTAATAATATCATTTTCGACCGGGAATTAATCGAATACGGCTTACGTTTTGTTTTTCGATTTCGCCTATACTTTCTTCGGACAAACGTTTACGTAACGTTTTGATGGCCACCGAAAACTTCCGGAATTCCTAAACTGGTCCTCCAGAAATATTAATTGGTGGTCCCCGATATAAATATGCGTTTCAATTGAGTAGTATTGATAGTTATGTATCAGTATGACAGTCTGTACAATGCGTGCGTGCGCGTAGATCATTATTGTAACACAATAATATGCATCATTGATTATTTTGTCCGTACCCTTGAAATCTATAGTGTCATTATTTTATAATAATCTATATTGATTGGCCGTTTCACTTTTCGCCATGCGACCGACCCAGAAGTGGCGCCCGCTGCAGTTGATCCTATATAATGATATATATATATATATATAATATATATGGTATAATGATGTAATTGTCAATTACTAATAAATTATTATCGAATAATGAAAACCTGTGTCGCGACAATTATATTATATTATATTGTACACGAATTTGACAGCAACGAAAAAAAATTCTCAAACGATATGGTATGCTACCTACCTACTATTTATAATAATATAATTATAATCGTAATTGTATTTTACACGCGCGCGTGTCGGACTTACACTTATAATAAATATAATAATAATATACTCGTATGGCGTATAGGTAGGTAGGTATATTCGTGTTATAATCCACAAGCCGTCGAATAATTACACTGTCACACGTCTAATCTACACATGAAATGTTGTTGGCATATTATAACACAACGACTATATCGATCAGAAGAATATTATTATAATGTCGCCTATAGGCATAGGGTGTAAAAAAAAAAATTGTGCGTGCCTTTACCGCCCGTAATAGGGTGAAAAATATATATAAATCGGTAAAAGACGTTCGGCACGAGTTGTTGTTAGTACATCGTTATTTTCACCCAATCGTTCAGTACACAATAATAACCTGAAGTACCTATAAGCACATGATTAACAATAATTATTATTAAATACACCATGGAGTCTATATATTGTAACACCGCGTCGCTTTTATTTTATTATTGTGGTTGATTTAATGCTTATTGTCTCGAAATTACACCGTGTGTCTTTTATAATATAATTGAGACGATTACACTGTTATAACAAATGATGGTATTGTATTGTGATGTGCATGCGTGTGTTGAGCAATTACCGTCTTATACGTAATACACAAACGAATAAACAATAAATTAGGTGGGTATTATGTCTTCGGTAATTTGTATACATTTCATTATTCTCTACAACCGTGTATCGCGTCTCCGGCAGAGCACGACAACATGACATAATAATATCATATAATATTATTTTGCTTATGAGAATCAACGTCATTCGGATTTTTGATAACAAAATATTATTTACAATAAAAATTGATGTAACGGATATTATTCATAAAGGAAAGATTGTCGTTGGGCAGTTGGCCTATATATAGGTACGAAAATCATACGATTTGTTATTGGCTATTCATCCTTATTAAAGGGGCATTTTTTGCAAAAAAAAGTCAGACTTACTGGCGGGTAAAATGAATCCTAAAGCCTAGCGTTACCTAGATTCTAGAACCAGAATGCTGAGTCGTTCTAAAGAAGGGAGTACGTCAATGGTTCTCCATCAGTATGGGACATGTACCAAGTGCTCACTTTTCCACAACATATTATAACATGCACGATTACAATACCACACCAGGTGTAAATCAGAAGAGATAAATATGTAAATAAATGAAAATGGAAAAATTCATTTAATAAAAGTAATAAATGCAATATTAATTATAATAATAAAGGGCACGCAATGTGATTTTTCAAAAAGAAAAAAAATAGATAATGTTACAATGTTTAATTTATTAATTATGTTTGTTGTAACTTGTAATAGTTATTATCCTATTATTATAGTTAATATTGTACTTATTCGGTAATCGGTATTGTAATCGTGTATATAATAAGTATTAAGTTGAAGGCAATGTGTACATTCGATTGAGGGTAACTGGTAAATTTTTAAATATCTAAAACAATCGCTGAAGGCAATTGGTCAACACCCAATCAATATCCACAAATACAACAACGACTGGTGATCTTACGGCGTTCGGATAAAGAGTTTATTATTATAATACGATGCGAGTACCGGAGCACAATAGACTTGATTTAATTGTTCATCTATTACTAATAATTTGTAGATGTCTAACGTTTCGAATTTCATTTATATTTCCGATTTCGTTATACTTTACACGAATAAAAATATTCTAATATTTTAATGTTATCAAATGTAATCAAGACCATTTCACACGTTTGATGTACAAATTGTATTATATATAATATTTGAAGCGTTTCACTGTAGTTTTCCAAATCAATTTTCATGTTTTTAAAAAAAGAAAATGTTTTAAAGTATTTATAAATTATAACACCATATTTTCACAAAAAATCGAATTCTTTATCGTAAAGCTTATTTTACATTTTTTTCACCGCATATACATTTCTAAAAAATATTTTGATATTCATTAAATATGTATTGAATAAAAAGTTATTTTTTAAATTAAGATATTTAAATTAGATAAGTAGAGTAGACAGTGGTGGACACAACTTTAGCGGCATAATGTGAAGACTTTAATTGACTTTTCTAATCGGTGCTGTATAGCCATTTCAATTTTTACCCGGTATATACGATATTAGATAGTTTTCCTTCACTTCGACAGTATACAATCTGCGGGGAATTTTCACAGACATACGTCGGCGAATTTTTAAAAGCAATATTATTGTTGTGCTCTACCTATATCGCTTTCGTTCTGAAGCAGTAAAACGGTCGTCAGCGTTGTGTAAAACTCGTACCACCGACCACACATCATATTATTAGGTATTCGTGTTTAGACGATTTTTAACGACTTGTTGTATCTACTTATTGGTTTACAGTATACATTGTATAGATTTTATCCTGTAATACGTTAAACAAAAATAATAATAATAATATAATCATCAGTACATTGTAAACTGTAATTATGTGGAACTGAAAATATTATACCCAATGAAATTGTGCAATCATTTAACTGCGTCGCAGAAAACTTCCGCTCTGCATATTGACCATATAGTTATATATAGGCACCTACTCCAGAAATATTTTTTAACTTCCGTCAACAATATATATAAATCTGTTATTTTAATGTCTGTACAAGTGCCATAATACGTCTTACAAGTAAATTAACGACAAACAAATATTTGGTTCACTTCACATATCATCGTCGTTTGAGACCCCCATCAATCCACCACGGAGGTATATAAAATCGAGTCAATTTAATGAGTGCGTCGTATGTGTAATAAATCACTTCAGAATGAACCCAGGTATTATGTATATTGAGAGTTTGAATTTTATGGATTATATAGGTACAGGTTTTTATAATATTGTAAATAAATAACTGTTATAATATAGTACTTATTTATTTAAGTAGTTATGTGGCTGTTACGAAAAACAAACATTATATAATATATAGGTGGTACCTATATTTAAATATTTATTGCCTCTGAATAATTTAAACGTGTATAAAAATTGATTGAATGCCGCATAATATTAATATTAATCATAATAATTATTTATAATAATATTAATCTGTTAACGCGCGTACTATTATAAACGTTATTCGCCCAACATAAAAACATAATACTTATTATTATTATCCATATTTTTTTACGCGGTAACGTGTTTGTATCTCTAAAAACATTTTTATTTTTTATGTATCATTCAGAATAAAATCTCAAGATCCGTCCGCACGACATTTTGTCTGCATTTCGCTATAATAATTATTTTGTCAGAAACTTTTAGTTTTTCTATGGCTATTTGTTTATAAGAAAAGTATTCTATTCGTCTATATATAAAAAAAAAACATAGACAATACTGTATGTCAAGCAGATATTAGGTTACCGGTGTACTGTAAGTGGTTTTCGTTCGTCAGATAAAAAATCATTTTCACCGGCTATACCAATACAATATTGAGATGAACACGAAATTGGTATGCGTTAACGTGCCGTCATTAATACTATTATTTTGTGTATTTTCAGATGAAAAAAGGAGCCGGAGGATCGTTGGCGATCGTAGTCGCTCCCGATGGCGGCTGGGGATGGGTAGTAGTTTTCGCTGCGTTTTACTGCAATGTCGTCGTAGACGGAATAATTTATTCCTTTGGCATGCTCATGAATGACATGGTCAACACATTTCACGAGCCGGAGTCTAAGATCACAATAGTTGGATCGCTATTAAACGGATTTTATTTGATAGCTGGTAAAATTATATTTATTTTGATCTTACCCCTCGAATACAGCGCGGCGACTATGCACATTTTTTTATTGCCGGGTTGCATGAACAGTCGCCAAATATTTAACGAATCAATAGTGAGCTAATGGTCCCTTAAACATAATTTAGTGGCTCATGATTGGTTTATTGAACCATGAAATTAATACATTTATCATGCAACCCGACGTATTATATATGTACGAAATAATATATTATAACACTGTCTTTATGTAATATAGATAACAATTTTTTTTAAAATTCCCATTAAAGGCCCGTTTGTAAGTGCTCTTCTGAATAGTGTGGATTTCCGATCAATCACAATAATTGGAAGTGTAATCTCCTGCATTGCATTCGTTTCTGCCGCTTATGTAGAATCATTGTACCAACTGATGTTCTGCTATGGTTTCATTGGTGGTAAGTCATAATCATTTACTTTTTTTTTTTATGTAGGTATAGAATAATCAATAAAATAGATAATAACATCTAAAAAAAAATGTACTACTTAATATAATAACAACATTTGAAATATTATGTACTTTTCCTAAAATATGACAAAATATGCAAAGCGAAACAAACGAAATCATGAAACAAAAATTAAATTTTCCTAAGAATAATACAATTTACAACCATCCCGAAAAAACATGAAAATGCAAGAATTCCCGAACCCTACTTATAACAAATACCTAATAATAACAATGATTGTGTGTGTGTGTGGTAATTAATATTTTATTTTCCAAAGTAAATGATGACCACATTGTGAAAAAAGTTACACGACACAAACTAGAGTGTCCATTTCACGAAAAGTGACAGTTTCGTGAGATATTTTAGTGTTAAAAAGCTGTCTCTACTTCATGAAATGGACAATTTTTCGAAAAGATAAATTTCACGAAGTGGCTATGACATAATATATATAGATACTTCAATATTTAATTATTAATAATTGTACGCTATTTATTACATCTTTTATGTATCGTCCATGTATCGTGACAGATTGTGTAACAACAACTTAAGGTCTGCAATTATTAGGTATCTAAAAAATTACATTGTCAGTAAGTTGGTATAGGTCCCCTACACTCAAATGGTTTTCACAATTTATAAGGGTCGATTATGCATAATATTATTTCAATGATATAATAAGGCATAATTTTGCTGCCAAACAACCCAAGGTATTCGAATTTAAAACTCATTGACATTTAGACGACGTATTCAAACTATTGAAAACATGCCAATACATTTTACTTATTAGTTATTTGTTCTAGATTATAATCACGTTGTTTGATAATAATTTATTAGACGTGATACGATTATGTTATTATTATAGCTTGAGGTTCCAATGTTCATTAGGTCAAGTACAAAATAAAACTTTCAACGACTGTAGATTGTACACATATTTTATGGTTTCAAATTAATACTAATTGTTGCTTACTTATTCATTGTTATATCAATAATAAAAATATGGTTTCAGATAATTAATATATTATTCCGTTATTTTTGTTTATTGGTCATCTTTAATTGAAAATACACACCACAGGTACAAAATTAAATGCATAATCTTTTATCATCATTACAGGTATCGGATTCAGTATGGTATATGTATCTGCAGTATTAATACCTGGATTTTATTTCGACAAGTGGAGAGCACTAGCAACGGGTATAGCTGTATGCGGATCCGGGATAGGAACGTTTGTACTTGCACCATTAAATGCACTTTTGGTAGAAAACTATGGTTGGCGAGTTACCATTATGGTCCAAGCAGGTACATAGTTATTTAAAAAAAAATATTTTTATGCTTTTAAGTATGTTTATAGTGTTATATAAGTTATATCTGTTTATTATTAATGTCATAAACTTGTTTTTAAAATTTTATGTGGTAGGTATTACTTTCACGATCGATGAAATATCATAACTATTATAGAAGTGAATTGAAAATGTATTTTATTTCTAAATATGTCATGTTCAAAACCCTTTATCGACTCTGAATAAAAATCCAATCTTAAATTATAACCTATGGAATCAAAAGCAAACATAATTGTTCATTTTTAAGTTATTAATATAATGTTTTTAAGTAATATAGGAGATGAACCAAATAGGCCTATCGAAAAACATATGGGAGAGTTCGTGGGTAAAAATAATAAAAAAATATGATTTTATTTTTTAGGTCTCTCATTGAGTTGCGCTGGCGCCGGGATACTTTTCCGTCCATTGAAGCCAACCATTGTCGAAGTGCCGACTATCAATCCGGTTGTGATGGAACCAAAATTACCCGAAGACGAGCCGCTGTTGGCGAAGAGTATCACTGCCGAGAGAAAGATGTCGCTGGACAGCAAACACAACGCCGTCAAAATCGGAGCTCCGACAGCCGAAGAAATTTACAACCACCTGTCGGGTCGCCTGACGCCCGAAACTCGGCCCACAAGCATATCGTGTCATTCGCTCAACACCCACAATCAGTACCTGAAGGATAGATTGTCACCCGACTTACCGGAAAAGAAATTATCCGCCGTCAGTCTGAGGAGGCCGTCCGTATCTGCGCATTTGATGGACAGGGACGACCGATTTTTCGGAGGGAGTCTATCCAGACTGCCGCAGTATTCGTCGCAGGTATGTTTTTTGTCCAGAGGTCCCGAACAATTTTCTCCATCGCTTTTTCAATCTGGTCCCCTACAGCTGGATATGATACAAATATGAATATGCGTATTACTATTATAGGTACCCCGCAACGTGCGTCAATCGAAAACTGTATTATTTTATCTATTGCGGTCAACTATAATAACACCTATATAGGTAGTTGTCGTAAAAAAAAATTACACAATTACACGCTACGCCCGCGCCGTAGGGTAGACTTATTTATTTCTTGCAGGCATTATTTTAGGTGAGCTCGTTGAACTACGCAATGTCGGTGACGAGAATACCAGCCTGGAACGACGCCGAGGAGGGGGATGACGAAGAGCCTTGTTCGAAGAATAATTCGTTCCGGAAAAACATGAAGAAGTATTACAAATCGGCAATGCACACACTCATGACGATGTTGGACTTTTCCATCCTAGCCTCCCCGTCCTTTTTCGTGTTGACGTGCAGCGGTTTCTTGACGATGTTGGGATTCTTTGTCCCATTCATGTACATTAGCGGTAACTATGAGTCTTGTCTTATTACGTTTTTACCGCATATACCTACCTACTTATAACACTTGTGAGGTGGCCGAAAAAAAATTAATCCACGAGATGTACCGTAAATCACCAAAAAAAAAAAAAAATGAAATATATATACATATATAATGTTACCTGAAAATATGAAAATTTAGGAACTGTCGTGATTTCCCAGTCATTATTTACAATGACTGGAAAGGATAGGCAATGTTGGATATTTCGTAGCTTTATCATAATTTCTGTATTACATTATAGGCAATGTTATGAATCCGTATCAAAACAAATATAAGCACCTTTATCGGTGATCAGAACCTCCAGGTACCTATATAGTATACCTGTGGTTTACCCCGATTTATACTATCGTTTTTGTTGTTAGAACGTATAATAAATGGCAAATGTAAAATTACTGTATGTACTGTAGGTATCGTTATGAACACATCCCGTAATTGACTCAAGACAGTTTGTGCACTGAAATAGTAAATAGCTAAGTGTTAATAATTATTGTGTTTAATAATCTTTGTTTCAAAATGGACTAAATGAAATAGGCTTAAAATTTGACAGCGCAGTTTTATTTTTAATTGAAAATAAACCTAATGACAATACATTTTTTTCGATAACGATGAATATTGTGAAAAAATCGAATAAATAAAACAATCCAAAATTCACGGCTAGAAAAAAAGCGAATGAAAGATTATAGGAATATTCGTAAGTACATATCCTTATTATCTACGGCATAGATCGTCTTATTAAAACCATATTAACCAATGTGACACAGGGTATGCGTTATAATGTATCAAATTTTATAATTTTTTTTTTCATAGCTAACCTTAGAAATTCTAATAGAAGATTCCCAACAAGTTTTTCTGCCTCAATAAAAAAAAAAAAACATGTTTATTTAAAAATTTAGAATTTTTTTTATTATTATTTACTATTTCAACGGCAATGTTAAATATTATTATAAAAACCCTTATTGATAAAAACAGTAAAATACACTTTTACAATTAATTAAAAATTGTATTTTTAAAGTTTCAGCCAAAAAACCTATATGTTTATGTTTACCTATACATATGATATAAATGTCCATCGTCAATATTATAATGTGTATAACATGAGCCTACACATTGTATCTAGTGACTATATTACGCACCTAGATGGTTTCGTTTTTCTACTATATCACGATTTACGTCAAACTCATATTAAATTATATTAATTTGTACTTCTGCAAGACTTTAAAAATGTCATAATTATTGTAATTATTGTTATAATTTGTAAACGCCCAGTTGGCCGCTCCCATAGAATGTATGGCAGAATATATTCCACATAACCTGTTGAAGGCCAATCTCGAATATTTTTTTACGTATCTACTCGTTATCATGATATGGATTAATTGATGTCGACTATTGACAATTTTTCCGCAGAAAAAGCCATCAGTATGGGCATGGACAAAAACGTAGCCGTGTGGCTGGTATCCACGACAGGTCTGACGAACACGTTCGGCAGAGTGATATGTGGTTGGATATCCAGTTACGAATCCATCGATCCAATCCTGGTGAACAACGTGTCTCTCACGTTTGGAGGCCTCTACACCGTCTTGTTGCCGCTTCTCCCGTATTCGGTGTTCTCGTACTACTTATACGCTTCGCTGTTCGGATTTTCAATGGGTGAGCACCGCGGTTTTACGCACATCGATTACGATCTGCAATTTTATGCCCAGTTATGCACCACGCATACGTCGGTAGTTTTTGAAATTTATGAAACATCGAACTTGAACAATATTATTGTTCGACTCATTAATGATATCAATAGAGAGTACTGTATTTCATTCGCGTTTTAGAATGTGTTTAGAATTCTTTACGTGAATAACTTCGAAAGTAAATTCTACCAAGCCACTGCAACTATAAGAATTTGTTTTGGATTTGTATTGGCGCGTGTGTGTATACCAGCTATATTGTATATGTACTTAAAACAGAATTTACGAAATTTATATTTTGAACTATAAAATATTTTCATACGCACATTCAAATAATATTTTGGCTGTCTTTGATTGTTAAGTAACACAAACATTTTAAAAACATTTATTTTTTATTAGCTTGTTTCGCGTCTTTGAGATCGACCATGATAGTCGAACTGACAGGTCTCGAATTGCTTACGAATGCTTTCGGTGTCTTGTTGATGTTCCAAGGAGTTGCAGCTGCCGTCGGATCTCCGTTATTGGGCAAGTGCAGTTATATAATAAAACTTAACAATAAATACACTTTGTAACGCGCAGACGATGAATATTTGCGAGTTCACCTGGCTAATAATAAAATTACCCATCCATATTAGGAGTCATTAATTTGGGTGAATTTATATTTATCTTTGATGTATATAACGTATCTTGAGCTTAGTAATTAATTTTATATAGTAAGTAATTATATAGTAGCTATATATGTAAGACGTAAGTATATACTCATAATTTGTGTTATATATATAAATAACAACTTTTATAATATTGACTGCCGATAGGCGATAATCATTTTAAAGTGCTCAAAACTATGACTCAATTTAACTGAGAGTCTTAACTCCTAAGTTTCTAAAAATTGAATGGAAAATGTATTAGACATATTAGGTGTCCACATAAATTTGCCTAAATTATATATTATATAAGCTCACTCAAACGGTGCATTAGATATATTAGAGGGGTCCTTCACCCGAAGGATATGTGTTTTTGGGTCAAAAAGTATAACAAAAGTATTTTGTCAAAATCAAATGGCTTGCACTGAAGAGAGGACTTGGACTTTTTTTAGAAATTATCTATTTAATATCTCGACTATGAAAAATTCTCCGTCAAATGCCATAATATTTAATTGGTTTTTGATGTCTTGACATTTTTAAGAAATCTAATTTATTCTCCCATTTGAGCTTGGATTTTCTGAGAAACGATAATCTGCTGTATTTAAATGAACCAGTCAATCGCTATCCACAGAAATTAATAGGAAAAACTTAACCCCGTGGGTGGGCTGGGGGCTGGGGGCAAAGCGATACCTCTTTCCTTCACAAATATGTCTGGAAGGAAGCAACTTCTCCCCTGAGCCAAACCCCTCCCCCCCCCCCCCCCCCCCAATTGCGCCACTGAATTAACATAAATCTAATTTGATAATCAAATCTCGATTACTAATACCTCTATACCTTTTATATTTGTTTGTGCGCGCAGGGCTATTCAAAGACTGGACTGGAACCTACGACATGTCGTTCTATTTGTCCGGGATAATATTGACCATGTCGGCGGTCATCTGCTACCCGCTGAGAAGAGTCAAAAAGTGGGAAGACAACCGAAAACTGAGACGACCCAGTAGCGTTTGATCGCGACAGCGCCTATATATATATATATATATATATATATATATATATATTGCCTCGAGGAGAAAAATCAAATCTGACTCTTACCTGCCATATAGTTTTTATTTGTCGATCGCGACGACACTTTCTATGATATTATGATATCCGTCGAGGATGTTTCGTGTGCTCATTATTATATAATATTATGACGAATAGAAACGTGTATATTCTGTGTCCTCGGATCACAATGTTATGTGTGTATACGCGCTACCCGTTCGTATAGGTTTAATCATCGCGACGATATATCATAGTATAATATTATGTGTATTGTTGTCTTGTAAAATTTGACTATATATTATTGTAATTGTTATACGTTATGAATCATTATTATAATCTATTATTGTATGTTTAAAAATATGTATATTACGTTGAATGTGAAGAGTTAAAATAAAATATAAAATTGTATTCCTTTTTAACGGACCTTGAGATTGATTTTCCGAATGTACCTATACGGTGTACCCATCAAGGCCGTATCCAAAATTTTTTTTTTTTTTTGGGGGGGGGGGGTCCAAACCATGTATATTGTAATTTTATTCAATTTAGGTTTTAATATTTGGTTGAAAATAAGATACCTATTGAAAAAATTCGGGGGGTTCCAGACCCCCGGTCCCCTCCTCAGATACGGCATTACCTATACCTATACATCAGCTATAGTTTCGTGCAAAACCAGTGCGACCGCAGTACAATGGTGATAACAATAAAAATACTTTTTTCCTATCCATTATACAAGGTAAACAACAACAATAATTGTAAAACTATTAACTAATCAGTAATAAATATTTTGAGTTTCTGACAAAATTTAAATTATTTTAACAAGTCGTAAAATATCTGAAAACATTTTTGAAATGATAATCGGTTATTGGATATTTTCAGCTGATGAAACCATATGATGAACATAATATTATATGATAATAAAACACGCCCATGGTGCTAGGGGTGCCGAAATGTCTGTACATTGTAAACTTTTTTTGGTGCGCAATCGTATTTGAAATAGGTAAAAAGGTAAAAAGTGAGCATTTGCAGCACGCACCGACAATCTTTACGCCACCTGGCCTGTAGTTCTAGTGGCACATATATACTGTATTTACTGCCATCAGGACCGGTGATAACAGGAACGGATCCAGGGGGGCCTATTTTTTATAATTCCACAGATCCTGATATTACTATATTTCAAATCACATATATTGACAGATTTGGAAAAAGCGATAGTGTAAAAAGACGTTTAGATTAATGTACTTTAATTAATGTACTCATGAAATGTAATTGAGATCCACCCGTAAAGTTGAAATAAATAAATAAATAATTATTATTATGTAATATATATAACGTACGATGTAAGCAATATTTCTATGCAATTTTCCACTTCACATTTAATTAAATTTAGATGTTTACTACACTTCCTACTATATACATATTAAATAAAAATTAAATTTTTTATTTTTCATCAAAATTAAATATTTCAAAAAAATTAATTTCATGATATTTTAGCACCGTATAAACAAATAATATTAATTTAACTTACGGGCTACCATATTAATAATAATAATATAAAATATAAATAATATCCTTGGCTGACGAGCCGTGCGTCTGCTCAGAATCGTTTTTCGTATGCAATGATAATATTATATCGTTGAATTCAAATTTAACACCACCCAGTACTGTACAGCAGAGCGACACTCACTTCCCCGCTTTTTTACATTTGGAGTCGGCCAACATTGTATACTTTGAGCCAGTGAATTTTTAATCACACACCCGCTTAATGGGGGCCCCCATTAATTTTTGGTAGCGCCGGGCCAGACCGTGCGTTATATTCCAGTTAGGGGACATCCGAAAGTCTTAAACTCGCAGCCCTGCCTTGTTCGCCTCTGGGTAATATGGATTAAGAAATATATAGGGCATGTTTCACGAAAAAGAATGGCACTGTAGCACACATATTACATAGGTAGGTGGTGCTTAGCTATTGTGTATACACGAGCGCCGTTGGCGACAATATCGATTTAAGTCGACCAACACGCCGAGGTGGGTTTATAGGTATGAATGCAAATGTATAATATTTTGGAATAACATAATATCTATTTAGTGCGCTTTGGGGCGTGTATACTAATAGTTGTCTTGATCTGGTTCCGATATAATATATCACCTACCTGTACCTACCAATATAATAGGTACCCGCGACAATGGATAGGTTGAGAAAATATTCGACGAGCGAAGCGAAAACTTTACAATACATATACGAAGTACGTACCTATATAATATAATATTATTTATTTATTAAATACCAATGGGCCCAAGTAACAAAAATTATATAAGAAAATGACATGCAGCATAGACAATATTATAGTACGAAAATGAATTAAATCTTAGATTTCGAAGAAGAAATTATGGATCATCATTGGCTAACCTATTTAGTTGCGCAATGCTGAATGAAAAATGTAGAAGTATAACGATTAACGGGTGCGTCGAACAAGGATCCTTAAGTTGATTAGTGCAAGAAGAGAAGGGGAGTCAACAGAACCTGTGAAGAGTTTGCAGAGAAAGGAAAGATAAAGAAAGGAGATTAAATTTTCGTTGTCATTTTTGTGTTGATACTTGGTACATTATATTATATTAATCTATTATATCATTAAAAGCCACACATACCTATAGTCCCTATAATACATGTACATAATATTGTATCATAGAAGTTAAAAAAAATATGGGCGAATTAGAGTACCTACTCATTACGAGTGCGGCAGAAAATATTAAATATGTCAGAACAGTATAATAATAGCCAGTTTTCGAATTGTGAAAAAATCAAAAGAAGGATGCAAAAGTGTAAAAAAAATGGGCTTACCTGAATACTTAAATGTCTTATTCATTAAGATATAATGATGGGTACACACAGTTATTTTTTTTTTAAATCAGGAAATCCGTTCCCTGCGTCTCCTTTCAGTTCAAGCACTAATATAATAACTATAGGTAGGTACTGCAGATAATAACATAGTAATTATTAATATTGTGATAATACCCTGAATAGCGAGGGACTCTCGTCGGTATCAGTGGCGGGGTGCCGAAGTCAATTTTTGGCACCACTGCATATACATTGTTTTACTTAAATAGAAACATTTTTTAAATATTTAGTTCGATATTTCAAGCTATTGCTTTATACGTAGAACTTACCTTACCCATTTACAACGTTCTGTGGCATATCGGTACTGACTTATAAATGATAAATATATTATAAAAAAATAATAATAATGGCTTTTTTTAATTTTTACTTTTGACCCGTCTTAAGACAAATTAGATCAAAAAACCATTAATTAATACATTCATTGCTCTACTTAGAATCTAAAACATATTTTTTATCAAGTTAAAATAAAATTTGATTAATGATTGGTGCTTTAAGAATATAATTTTAGCGATGGTACCAATCCATATACAAAGTAAATCGATTTCAGATTTATTATATGTTACGGGATGGAATATTGAAATTAATTTTTGAAATTATTGTCGGAGAATCCACATTATTATTAATATAAAAAATAATAATAACAATACTCGTTTGAATATCGATTCTTATACGACAACATTTTCAGAAAAATTTTCCACCAAATAATTTACAGTAGAAAATGAGGTTCGCATTTGAAAAATAGAAGTTTGTATCTCCACAGTACACTCCTTCAGTAGTAAGAAGAATCTCAAGAATTTAACAGTTTAGTCTTTATAAGTTATATTTGAAAATTCCGAAAATCTGGTTTTTAATAACTGCATTATTGAAGAAAAAAGTGGGTGAGCCTACGATATCACCCTATATAAAGCTGGTAGAACGAACTTGAGGCAAACACGTTCGCATATTGGGATTGAACATTAATATTGTCATCATTATTATTATTACTATCATCTATAATATTGATGGTTTTCCAGTTCCTACTGTCCAATAACATGACGAAGACTTCGGCTTGTTTCATCGAAGAATGCCACAAATTGAATATGCCAGCGCCGGTTTTTGCTGCCCAATCGACCAAAATTTGCAATAATAATTCGGTCCATCTGTCTAAGGATCGAGCTGCGACCATTATACAATCTTTTAAATCTGCGTCCAGGTTAACTTTTATGAAGGTAACAATATCATTATCACTATTTACCTAAAGTGCTATGATTTATAATTCATATGTAATATAAAATAGTAAAGTATTCGTTTCATTATGTTGTTGAATTATGTATTATCTTCCTTATTCATACTGGAACCAAAAAATCTGAAAATTATATAAACGAAATATTTTTGTAAAATTATGAAATTAGATATTAAAACAAATAATGACGATTTTTGTTATTTTGTCGTAGGTGCCTAATTCAAAAATATAGAAAAATGTAAGTTAATTTTTAATTTACTTGTTTTTCATTTTAACTTGTATAATATGTTTAAAATTAAATAGAAAAAAACAATTTACTTCACTCAGTTACCTTTATAACTATAAGTTAATTTTTAATTTATTTAAATATTTACATTTTATAGTTAAAGTGCAATAATCAAATTTGATAAAAATATGGATACGAAACAAATATATAAAATAAAATAAATATATTAAGCGTAAATCCACAATAACTTGTTATTCCTTTAAAGAGGAAAAAACCTTAATAATCACTATCAAAACTGAAAACATTATCAAAATACGATTATATTGAATATTATACTATTTTTTATTACGTACATGGACTTCTGACTGTCTTCTGTTAACGGAAGTGGTGTACATGACTTAATTTTCTGGGTAGAGGGGCAAAAAAATTAATCTCCCTTTGGGCTAAGATAATAACGTGTTCACGAATCCGGAATATATAGAAACTAATTATAATTGGCACGTGGCCACATGGGGTTGAGGCATACACCACCCACGGGCCCAAAATACCCAAATACGCTACTATAGTTGCGGTCGGGATCCAAATAGGTAAACACAAAATCCTAGTTGAGGGCTGAAAATATATGATTAATAATTATTATTATACTACGATAATCTATAGTTTTGCATTCCAATTTTCATTGGTGCAATAATTAACTCCAGACATTTCTCCCGTTTTTAGAGGACGATATACTGTCTAAATTTAAAACTATTTAATAAAAGTAAAAATTTTCCCTTTCACTATACAATATACATTATCGAAATTTGTGACATTTTTTAAATTAAAGTCAATACGACAACGTCTTGCAATAGATTAAACGATATATAGATATATCAATAGACTGCCTGCAATTTGGATAAGAACTTATCGGATAATCGATAACCGAATATAGACAGCAATTAAGACGGTAATTTTACCTTCAATATTATTACGACCACAGTTTGTCTATTTCGAACGCAACTCGGGCAATATCCACTGGGTCACCTCAATATTGCGGTGTTATTTTTTGCTATTAAACTTCTATAATATTATATTTAACATTTGCAAGTATTTTTATTCTCATTTTAACCATGAAATATTTTTGAAAAGTTATTGAAATAAACGCTATATGAAAACGTGGTTATATTAAATAGGTAGATATTATGCAATATTTTCAGACTTGGGGTGATTTACCCGACGAGATAAAACAGATCGACGAGTATCGAAAACTGACGTTTTACCTTCACGTCTACTACACCATACTGGAATGTAAAAAACGTGTCAACAAATCGGAAAACTGCAGTGACGATAAATGCGACGAAAACAACGAAAGTTCTATGGGCGCTTTTCGCACTTTCCTGCTCCAGAGAGGTGCTGAGTTCAGTACTGAAAACGAATTTTTACCGTACTTTGCACTGCCATACGTGTTCGAACCGATGCAACACCCTTCGTTTAAAAATTTGTTTAAAGTACGACACTTTATTTTTGACTTATTGCAAATAAATTTAAAGTGTGTAGTGTGTTGAGTGTATAACATAAGTATTGTACACTATACATATACATACACATGCACATACATATATATTATGCACTGCAGCGTATTTTAAAAACGTAAGAAATTCGAATGTTTTTTTGAACGTTTTGTTCGTCTCAAGGAAAATCGATGGTGTGATTCACTAAACAAAAGATTGGAGGACTTTATTTTGGACATCGCTATTAGCACGTCGATGACATTAGTGCCCAGCAGAGATGCGGGAAAGCGAAAATTGACGAAAAAAAAATTTAAAACGCTGTACAAGGAATACAAACCTCTAAATGGTTTGTTAAAATTATACTATACGTCTTTATATATTTTGTATCGACAAAAGTTTGATAAAGAACGGTGTGTAATATATTAATAATATATTATAGCTTTGGCAGCCGAACTTTTGAACGCTTTGGAAAATTCGATTCGGGGACAATCGATTAATTTGGAAATTATTTTAAAAAATTGTAATGCTGTGGTGGAAAACAACGACGACAATGAAGTTAGTGTTGATTTTATCTTTTATTATATAGGTACCAATAATATACAATTTTAAATAGTTACCCACCATTATATTTATATTTTATTATTCTTCTTTTTATGGTAATATAATATATCTTAGCAAAATTTAGAAATTGCTGACGACCAATTCGATTTGTCCATTTTTAAAATCAAACTCGAACTCCGGGATGGTAACAGTACCAAGAACAAATTACTTATCTTACAAGCCTTGCGTTGGGTAAGTACGAAGCCATATTGTAATATACTATAGGCATATTAATCATACCAATTAGTCATATTAATATTACTATATTTACCATATACGTACCTAATTCACTATATCGCTACAGATAATATTATATATTATAATTTAAGACTGGCTGTAATTGCAGTACATCAATATATTTATATATAAATAATATAATAATATATCATTTTTAATTTTTAAAGATGGCTATTGTCCAGCTAAAAGTTAAAACTAAGTAAAAACTTATTATTTTTTTTTTAAATTTATAACACCGTCTAGTCAGTTCATAAAATACCTATGTAATACATATTATTGCAGCCTCGAGCCTAGTAACAATTTGGCTTATTCTAGTTAATTTGAAATATATCACGTTGTGTTAAAATCTTGTTTTTATACATATCTATAGTTTAATAGTTATTGACCGTTATTTAGTTATTGTTTTGAAAAAAAAAAATTTTAATTGCACAATATCTTTAACATGTGTGGCTCAGGTGTAATTAAAAAAAAATTATTTAAAATTTGATAACTTAAGATACTAGGTATTAACTTTAAACTTTTAGAGAAATGTATTGATCGTTAAAAGTGCAATCACAGTTATTAGCACTGACTTAAATTAACTCAGGTTCACTTATATTATAATAATACTTTCCCACCTAAAATAATTTATACTTTTTTTTCAATTTTTAACATATTTTCTTATAATTATTGGGATTTTTGGTGTGTTATTAACACATATAATTAATAATTACTTACTATAAGATCGATATCTCTACGCCATAACAATATGATAATATCAAATATTTTGTTTGTGTGATATTTTTGAAAGAGGTTGACAAAATCGGAAAACAGAACCGAGACGGTAGTGATGATAAAAAAATACGATCTATTGGATTTGTGCAAGCCCAAAGCCGAACAAGGACTCATGAAATGGCTAATGATGACAAACGGGCCGCATCCGCTACAACAAATGATATCGAGACTGCTGAATGCCCTGGCGTCATTCAACAGGGGCCGCAAGTATTTGGCGGACTCTCCATTTTTACTCCGTCTAATCATAACTCAGCTCATATCGTCGCAACACTTTTGGGACACGATCACGAGCAACATGTTGTTGGGAACGTTACAGAAGCTCAGTATGGGGTATGCACATATCGCATAATAATATGCAAAGACATATTATTATTGTAATATGCTAATATTTCAACCGATTAATTATTAGTACGCTCGAGATGATAGCATTAGTTACGATGTATATATTTTCAATTATATTATATATATTGTTTAATTGGTATTATTGCAGTATATGTAATACCCATATGGGAGAGCTGTGCAAGTTGATTAGTTAGGTACTTTTAAAATATATGCACTAAAGGAACATACACAATACAAAAACGTATTATCTTTAAATTATTGTTAAAGGTTGAACTATAATGTATTCCAACTGTTGAAAACAATTCGTTGAAAATCCAATGAAAAAAAAAATTATATTATTTTAGGAAATATTATGACACATTTTAGAATATCCGCGTGAAGCCGAGCTCGCCGTAACTGCACATTTTTACACGCGTTGTACAAATTGCTCGAACAACAATTATTTACACGGCGACGAACTGCACGAACTGAGTCCCAATAAAAACTTTTCGAACGAATTATTAAGTCCCTGGTTGTTTTCGGGTGGTTGTTAATTTTGAAAAATGTGTGTGTGTAATTTATTATTATTTGTTATATAATATAATTTAGTTGCACCTCGTAAACCAGAGACTAGAGTGTATAACATAATATCGGTAATTGTAACTAAAAATGGTACAAATAAAATCCAAAATGTCCAACCTATTATAATATGCTATGATACCTATTAAATATACAATGTATTGTGTTAAAGATCGCGAATACGAAAACGGATGATCGGAAACGGTCTGACCACTTGGCTGGCCGACCAGCTGGTTCGGAAAAGCGAATTCACCGGCGATCGGAACAAATACGAGATGTACGATCTGGAATATAGTCTGGGGCTGTTCATGAACCTCTGCCAATGCCAGACGGCCGTCCGGGCTTGTGGCTCGCGTGCCCGCAACCTGTTCAAGAGCTTGGGAGTTTTCATGACGACGTTAGACGTGGATGTAAGGGAAAAAATATATACGACACGAGAACCTATAAAAAATAAATCTATTATTATTATTATTATTAATATTTGTATAACACGAGTGTGAGGGGTCATTAATTTAATACAAAAAAAATTATTGATTACCTATTTTATTGTTGTACCAACATTTTTTTTTACTATAAAACGGCAGTTTTTCGTTATCAATGAAATACCATGACCATGAGTACGGTTGTATTTAAATTTAACGTATGACGCGTAAAATAACATATATTGAACATCAATAATTACGCGAGAACGTCTTGTAATCAACGGTGAGTCATGTTTACCGGCAACTATATGAACACAATTTTTTTACATTTAAATATTATACATATTTAGTCTCAAAGATAACCTAGACCTATATACTTAAAATTTTTAGTACCTATACATATAAATTAATTAATATTTTAATGTTTGAATTTTGTAAAACGTTTGAATACATTTTTTCCAATGCCTATATAGGTTTTAACTATTTAAAAATATGTGATGCCGGAAGACGGACCACATTATGGCAATTATGTACCTAAAAAGCCTATCCATAACGCCGTGTGTTCATAATATTAATATATTAATATTAGTATGGGTCATTCAGTTGATGTGTGTGAAGTAATGCTTCCCCGTCTCTCGACCAATTTCCATATTATACCAGACAAACTTTGAAGTTGGCCTTATGAATTTGTAAGTTTATCGATTTAAAGCTCACGGGAGTGGGGTCTAACTTACAATTACTTCCAAATTGAGAACTAAGACTTACAATATTAATTGTCCAGTGCGATTTAGACAAAGTAGGAGGAGGTGGGGCTGACTTTACATTCATGTTCAGAAAGTTATTATACTTATCTACTTAATCGAATTTTATTCACGCTTCTCGTTGGTGTGTATAGATCATGCCATGCATATCTGGTATCTTGTACAATATGTTCAAAAGCCCGGAGATGATGGTCGTGGCCAAAGAAGAAGGAATGACCGGCATCGTCGAAAAAACGATCGAGAGCAACATCAACGCGTACCCTTCGGCGGTCGAGCGGTTAGTGGATGTGAGGAACATGTTGTTACAAAATGAGCATCCGGCTTTCGATCAGTCGTCATCGGATGATGAATACGATTATTTCAACGATGACAGTGGTGACGATGAGGATGACAGTAGTAATTCCGACGAAGATGACGTACATATTAATTTTATACATTTACAACAATTATATTTAATATAATATATGTACTTACGGTGTTGCAGGGGGGTGGTTATTAGGATTTACCCTATTTTTTCGGGTTAAAAAGTCCGTTGTTTGTAAGCCAGCTGGGGTAAAAAGTCCGGTGTCCTTATGGTAAAATTAGAAGAAATTATTTATTAAAATAAAAAAGAAATACAATAATTATAATAATTACCTAGGTTTTTGAAGGTTAGTATAGTTATATCACTAACAAGTTGTGATGTTGTCGATATTGGTTATTGGTATAAGTGCCGGTGCCTACAAAATGAATTGTTAATTTCGTTAGGTAAATCATTTAATTAAAATGTATACGAATGTTAATCACATCACATTTTTTCTTTTGCCTTAATATGGACCGGAATTTCTTTACCGTGGACTTTTTAGACTTTTCATTTGGAATTATTTTTGGTAGTGTACCAATTGGAATGTGGTCAAATGCAAAAAAAAGATTCTTTGAACACATTCAATCGTAAGACAGACGGCCATATAATATGGGTACCAATGTACCATACTAGAGATCCATACTCGAGTACCAATATATGTATAGGCCTGAAGAGGGAACAGTAGAGGGAATTTTGAAAATCGAACTTATGTGCATAATGTATTTACTTAACAATTTTCTTCAGTTTTTGGTTAATAATTTCGAATACCTTTACCGATTAGGTTAGGTTAGGTTACGTAAACGTTCACTTTTCGTGAGTCTGACTATAATATGTGTGCTGCGGTCAAGCATCGTCTGGCGTCGCTATAGCTATTAGCTATAGCTCCCGGATGGGTAACGACTCGGGTTTTTAGTGAAGAATCCTCGCCCCAAATACTTACATACCTATCAGCTATGTGCTTCCAAGAACCAACCGTGTACCCTTGCATGGATAAGCAACAAGGATATTATCTACTTAATTTATTATTTAATAATATAGTTTATCGAACAATAACAAACTTGCGACTATAGCGTAGGTACCTATTTTATAACATTTAATGGTATTGTCTTATGTGTAGGATGACGTCGACAATTTGGAGCCGGAACTGGACGAAGACGATCCACTGAAGATTCAGCCCAACGGTGAAGATTTTCTGGCCAACTACAAAACATGTAACAACACAAAGCATACAACTTCAGATCGATACAATAATAACAATATATTATTATGATAATTAATAATGTGTCATTCGGCCAAATTCCGTCGCGTGATAAACGTATACGTAACTCAATGTCTCAATATATTATATTCTCAATACACACGCATTATAATATTATTATTTATTTATTACAATATTATAATATACTAATGAGCATAATTTTACCTCAGACCTCGGTACGATATTATATAATGATATAATAGACTTTGTTATTATCGATATGATCGAACACGAACAATTTTAAATTGAATTTTGATTAAGCAAATATAAATTAATATATTGATATGTTGATACATTTTTTATATGAACGATAGAAATTATATTTTTGTTACATTGTCTAACATTGTATAATATTAATTAATCAATAGAAGGTTGTTAATGAAATATAAAATATACGAATATATATTCGAATAAATGTTTAATCATTTTATTTTATTTTACTATCAGTAAAAGTATAGTGTGACGAATAATTCTTTTGAATTTTGAAAAGGAATCGATTTTAACCTACAAATTTGTCCAAGACAGTATTTAAAATGCTTTCCATTCTCTATTCTTAATTTAAAAAGCTTTAAAAGTATTCTAAAAGCAGTCAGCATTACACTTGATCAATTTTTTAATATAAATTATGTTAAAAGATAATATCAACAGTATACATATTATTATATTCAGACTTTAACATAAGTAATAAATTACCCGAATATTTATGTCCATATTAGAGTGATGCTTCGAACAATAACACAGGATATTCGGACGATTTATCTATTCACAAGAACCGTTTCCATTCAGTTCTTGAAAATTGAACATAATCATTGAAAAGAGTTACTTTGAAAACGATCCTTCCAAGCAGTGGCGTGTAACATCCGACTATTGCTCAGGCAACATAATATATGGTTTATTACATAATATGGGTGGGTGGGTATTGATAGAAGAAAAATAGGAAATTTTATAGGATGGTATAACAGTATTTTGAGGGGTAGGTCACCTAAAGTTATTCGAGCAACACCAATTTTTTTTATGATACACGCCACTGCATGTTCCAAGCGTTGGTTTTAGCGTACCTCAGATCACGGATAAATCGGCGTTGGTGTACGGAGGTACCTCTCTTTGTGAACTAATTCGACTGTGATCGACAATTCGCCTGCGGTAGATTGGGTATTTATTATATATATAGTCATTATAGCACTTAGTATAAATCTAACTAACGGTCAAACTAATCTCTAAACTTTCTGTTGATACTTAGTTCTATAAACAATTTGAATTTATTGTTCACACAAAATCGGTCAAGTAGTTTTTTGAATACCTATTTAGGTAAGCTACAAACATATATATTCAACTCTCATACTTTTTTTAAGATATAATATCTTTATTCAAGGCAATATACGCGACGATTTGATGCATACTCTTACCTCTTCTTCCCGACAACCCGAGTGACCAATAGCTATACCATTAAGATAATATAAAATAATACTTATTTCTTACTAATTACATATTTCATATATTATTACTATTATAATCAGTATGGTGTAATCAATGGCAATCATTTGAAAAAAAAAATGTTCGATATAATAGTATGACTGTGGTTATAGGATTTTTACTTATAAAAAAAAATAAAGGCATTTATCTACATCGGTATTTCGCCGTTTAAGGTATTCTAATAACAGTCTAAATGAACACTGGGGCTCTAAAAGCTATAGTTGTAGCAACCATGGTTGTTAAAGGTATTTTGTATTTTAATTTTTTTTAATCTAGGATAATAATAGTATAAATTAAATAGGAATAACCAACTTACGTATTAGCGGTCACATTAAACCAGGTAAGGAGTTGTATATATATTGTAAACTATTTTTTTTAGTACAAACATTTGCATATGCAGTATGCCAGTATATACATATACATATCATGCATAACTATGAGTAATAATAAAACGCATGTGTTATATTATACTCTTGTACTAAATTTTCAACTCCCGTTTGATTTAGAAAATTTTAATACATCATTTATTTATCAATGTAGGTATGTCTTATAAACCCTTGGTATAAATTAAGAATTAATAGTTTAATTTTTTATCTAAAATTAATTTTTTTTTTTCATTTTGACAAACTTTGAACAGCAACTTGTATGCCTATAACATACATTAAAACATTAATTTAAATTAATTTAAAAAGTAATTTAAATACTATTTTATATGATAATAATTCAAAGTTATAAACTATTTTGGTTATTGTCATACCTATATATATCACATTTCAATATAAACATATTTGATAAGAAAATTCGGTCATTTTATCCAGATTAAACATAAAAACCAAGTCAGCTATCTATAGTTGTGTTACATAAAAATATAATATCTCTCATCTGTGGCAATCAAAGCCGTGAAGGAAGCGCTCAAGCTCTCAGGCGGGCCTGACTCCCATTTTCAGGTCAGAGCAGTGGCTCCAGTGGCGCTGAAACACGCTTCTTACGATGATCCGGTGTATACATATCAATCTGAATCATTGCTGAGCGGCGAAATTAATATTTGGCTATTTTCAGTACCTACTTGAACAAGGAATAATATTTATACTGTTGTAATTTTATATATTAGTTATATAAATGTTCTAATTTTATATATAGATTTAGACTATTGTCTGGTTTTTATATTTTATAGTTAAATTGTTCATAATATATTATTATAACTGTATACCACCACCACAAGCATGTGCTCAAAAGCGGTATTTGGGGGGGAGGCAACGAGGGGCAGTTGCCCCCCAGATAAAAATGTAGGTGGAATATTATATAGATAAGTTGAATGTGAGAAGATTTTTAAATGGGTCAGTAAATTGTGATTAATTTCTCCCCCCACCGGGCAATAAGATCTAAGTGCCGCCTATGCATGTGCTTAAAGGTAGTAGATATTTTTATTTGTTCTTTCAATGTAAACTTAAATTATTAAGTAAAAAAATGTATAATTTTTCTGTGCAATAAAAAAAAAATTTTTGTTTAAAAACTTGAATTGAATTACGGTGCAGGTGAGGGTCATATTGTGTTAATCGGTAAGTCTAATATCTAAATTAGTGCAGACTCCATATTATTATTAATTTAATTTATTTGGAAATGTCTAATTTTTACCACCATTATTATTTAAATTCAAACTCTAGTACTTATTTCTCCAGAATTGAAAGCATGTAAATTCATTGGCGTAAAAGCTTGAGTAATATTTTTCAAATTCTGCATGTCCCCAAAATCAAGTAAGTCATCTACTAAGTAAATATAAATTTTCTATAATTTTGAAATATTAATTGAAATTTTGTATGCATGTTTTTTTTCGAAAGCGTCATAAATCCAAGTGTTGAGTAAAATCATCAAAATCACGAACATTTACAAATTGTAAATAGCGCTTTTCGACCGCAGTCAGAATTTTGTGGTGCCACCTTGTGTGACCTTCCTCCTCATACTGGTCACACTATAACCTATTAACCTCTGTTAATATATGCGTATTACAATGTACACTTGTTAATATTAGTATAATAATATAATATATGTCGTGGTGTAAAAGTAACACGAGACCACCGCTGTAAGGGGTTAGGTTAGGTATCATTGTAATATCGTCGACATGCGAGCGTTTTCTAAACAAATAATATACCAAACTTTCTACTGGAAATAATATAATAGGTACGGACGCGTGCGAAAAAAAAATTAGTTCCTTGTCTGGGCGCACTATAAGATTATAATTATAATAACGATATTAGTATAAAAGACTCCTACTGGGCACGGTTGTCAACGCCGCCGCCGTGGCATTATATTAATATTCATATACGTCGAGCGTAGGTATATAGTATATAATATATATGTATGTATTTTATATTTATATATACGAGTAGATGCTAGGAGGTACCTACTTTCAAACGCATATTTGATAAATGTATATGTGCACCTATTTATATATAGTCTCTGCGCGTGAATGTATAATGAAGTTCGACCGGTTTATGTAGTCGTTTTTTATTATTATTCCGTTTTTTTGTTTTCGTTTTTCCATACCGATAGAAAAAGATCATTGATCTCGGTCGCGTTCTCATCGAAACACATCGCAGTTTTACTAGGTATATGCACAGCAGCAGCCGTACCTATCCAAGACGAGCACAACTTTGTCCAACAATAATAATATAATATGACGTCTGTCTCGTTGGCCACCGCCGCCGTCGGACTGTGCGTGCTGGCCATCACTGTTTCCGGTCAACTGCTACCGGAAAACAATATATCGAAGTCCACGGAAATCATGACCGACGTCCTGCTCAAGGTATGTTGACAGCCGCAGGTCAGAGTATATACGCGAGATAGGATTCGATTTTAAAAGAATCGAAATTTATATCACCGCGAACTTATATGCACCACCATCTCTATGTATGTATACATTCACCAAGCATGCTCACCCCCATTTTTTCTTCGACAGTGCAGTTATTTAAAAATATAATTTTTGGACATTTTTAAATGATTACTACAGGGTGTATTCTTGAGATTTTTTGGGCTTTGGAAGGATAGTGTCCTCTGGAGATATATACTTCTGTTTTTCAAATGAGAACCCCTCGTTTTCTATGTAATATTATTTTTCTGGAAATATCGACGTATCAAAATTACAATTTTACCGAGTAGTTTTTGAGTCATTGAACTTTGTGAACTCAGGATAATAACAGGTCCATGATAATGGATTTGGAAGATATTGGAGGCTGTGGCGATTTGAACATTTTAGTAATTAATATTAATCCATCATTACCGTCAACATTATTTTATAATCTGTGAAAATTATCCAAGTATAATAGGTACTAGATTCAATTCATATTCAATACATATAAAGGTAATACATCTATCATACATTTAGTACAATCATTTTAATCATTAAGAAACTACTCGTTTCAACTTTGAATCAAGTAAATAAAAGTTTCTAAAAAAATTATCCACTTAGTTTGCAGTGAAAAAAGAAGTTTGTATCGACACAGAACACTCCTTAGGTAGTAAAAATATTAAAATATTGTCTTTAAGTATAAAAAAAAAAATTCCAAAAATTTGAATTTTAATAAATGTATTATTAAAGAAAACATGGGGGGGGGGGGGGGGGTGAGCACTGATCGTGCTGGTTGAATCACCCCGTATATCAGGTATACCATCGTACCATACCTATATAGAAATAAGAATTATTAGACAATACAAAAACGGTTTTATAAAATATATGACTTGTCTCGTCGCAGGCCACGTCTGATGATAATTTCAATTACGTGGTGTCCCCGTTCGCGAGTTCGGTGATTTTGGCGCTAGCAGCTGAGGGAGCTGACTCGGAAACCAAGAGCCAACTCGTGGCGACTCTGGGCGGTGAGCTACCAGACAAGAATTCCTACAAAGAAGTGCTCTCGACCATCAAGGTATGTAGCCACCATATAGTTAATACTATGCGCACATCCTATAATACAATACACGTCGTGATAAGTAAATAATAAGTAAACCATTGCACAACATAATATGCGTACGGTGAAATAACACCTAATACATTGTTATATGGACAATAAAAGTGTATACCTATATTATAATTGGACCATTGTAGGGTATATCAAAGCTGTTCTCATTAACTGTTGTAGGTGGTAGCAGGTGCGGGCGGTAGTACGGAAAATGAATAAATAAATATTTTTACTAATGTTTGTAGGTAGGTACCTAACAGATCTAATATTACTTTATGTTTTGGGTAAATACTAAATAATGTAAAATGTACTGAATATTTTGAATAGTTCTATTTTTAGTCAACAGTGGTAGGTACACGACTGATTCGTAATACACATGATATGAGAGTTAGGTATACGCGAAAAAAATTTGAGAACCTATATCAGCTGAGTTCTAAATTATAGAGGTACCTAGTTATTGTGTGCGTACTGTGCAGCTCGACAAAACTGAAATATTATGCACTAGAATACCGTGGTTCTATTATTTTATTTCAAAATGTATCCATGTCGCCCCTATAATATAAGATAAGGTCTGGTACCTACTGTGATAATTGATATAGGATATTAGACAACAAATTCAAAAATGTTTGTATACTATAATAAAGTATTGGGATTAAATGAGAATCCTCGAAATGAAAATAAAATAATCGTATTGTTACTGTAGAACTTTAAATTTTAATATTAATTCCTGATAGCGCTGCTATATTATATTATTATCTCGCGGTACAAGAAGACAATTTTACGAAACTTTTTTAATATGAATTCATTTTTTTTTTCATTCATTATATTTTTATGGCGCAGGGCTATTCGTTGGACGGGTTCGCGCAGAACAAAGTAGTGCTGAAGAACTTCTTGTACGTGTACAAGAACTACAGCGTTCACGAATCGTACGCCCAACTCGCCCGGGACTATTACCTGACAGATGTGAGGAGCGTCGCCAGACCAGACTTGGAAATGAAACGAGCCGCAACCAACAGCATCGCCGCCGACGACGACGAATCCACCGCCGGTAACTTTTTATGATAATATCATACTAGTACTCATGAATCTCGTGGGCTTCGCACGCAAAAACAGAATTATTAAAATACATTTAAAAAAAAAAAAACTTAGACTATTGAAAAGTTTTGTCGGAAAAGTGGAAAATCGAAATGCAATATGTGTCCTACCCTCCCATGGAAATAAAAGCACTGAGAGGACACTTGAAAGGAAATTTGGAACAATTTCATAAACAAAATAGTGAAAAAGTAGTGTTATCAGACAATGGTAGTATGGTACGATAAAAAAGATCTGTTATTATCTATAAGTTTATAACTATATAAGGATTACGCGATTTTAGTCCAAACGATTGTCAGTGCAGTGTGAAATCCGCGCGTTCATAATATATTATTGACATTATCAAAGTATATCCCCAAATATACTACCCGCCAATACTGAAATACTTAAAAATAAAATGATTATAAAAGACTTCAATAATTAAAAATGAATAATAATTTTAATTTTTAATAGACTATACATAATTTTCCCCTTTTCAAGAGTCCCTTCTTTTGACAAATAGAATAATTAATTTAGTGAATATTATAAATTATAATACACTCACAAAATCTATTGTCAAATGGTAGTAATATATATTAACTATAACTTATAAGTCTTATCAATTTGCAAATTATTTTCTTTGACGATGTACCTATCTATAATGTAGAAAAATATGAAATTCTGGAGAACCTGACAACCTTATTAATAAGGACATTTATTTTGCGAATAGCCGAAAGACCGGGACTGAGCTTTACTGCTGAACACAAATGTAATAATATATCGTACGTTCGTATTAGATACTCCCCCCTCCCCCCCCCCCCCCACGACACAAGACACTGTACCTAGACCATTTATAGGCGACTATCAATCGAAAAAAAGGTGTTTCTCGCCTCGAGTTTTTACGTAGAGTACTAAAAGCTCTTTCTGTCCACTGCTGGATACAAACGAATTTTTTCTGGTTAAACTTATTATGAAAACAATATTTTTTAATTAAATTCAACTGGTGGGTTTTTCTACCGCCTATGTGTATGGCAAAAATGTACGATTGTGTTAGTCATCTATCAGCTCTGCCGTATAGCGCCGTACGAATAAAACGACTCTCTTTGTATAACATAATAATAATAATAATAATATAATCTATAATATTTATCCCGTTTTGCAAATATCGCGCGGTGGAAACCGGGTTTTAGCGAACAGCTGCTGCTGGCCAAATCCGCCCACGATCACGATGATGCCAGTGGTCTCGTCCAACTGGATTCGCACCAAGTCGTGACACACAATAGACACACGCGTTGTACATACACATAAATCGCATTCAAGACGCGTGTAAATAAAATATATAAATTTTGAATATCGTATTATTATAATCGCTCTGGTCGGAAACCCGTTAATGGTTAAGTGCATCTGCATAGCCCCATAATATAATAATATATAGGTACGCATATATAATATTTGCTAATTTGTTTATGCTAATATCAAATCGAGTTATTCATATTTTCTCACCGCGTTGAGTGTATTTCGAGTTTCTGACTGAATAATTTTGCACCGTTATAATTTATATATATATATATATATATATATATTACATCAACCGGTTTGAAAATTGTTAAAGACTTCGAAGGCGATGCGATAAATCGGATAGCGCCAGGCCGCCGGCCGAAAATTTCTACGATATATGAAATGACGTAGCCACGTAGGTATACAAAAAACATTATACAGAACGAGTCCGTCAATTGAAATATCGAAGGGAGGATTGGGAACATTTTTCCGGGCTTGACTTTATCCAAAATAAATTTATCGCTGTATGGCCTTGAATATTTTCATTAGGTCAAATAAAACAACCAATGTTTTGCTACTAAATCTATGATTCGACACTATTTAAAATTTAAATGTATGCAAACTTGTTTGGACAGGAATACTGAGAATAAGCTATTCAGGCCATTTCGCCCTGCACATTATCATTATGTATTTGTGAAATTTAGCACTCCCGCATAAATCGTTATTTTTCAAATATACGCAGTCCCCTCTCCGATGAAAAAAATTCACTATTTCCAACGCAATAATGAGGTTTCTATATAGTTACTCAGTGGCTATACTGAGTGACTCTTTTATTCAGGCATTGTTCCAAAACTATTAACGGTACATGCACCTCCTCCCAGAAAATGTGTGGTGTAGGTAGTAATTTCGTGCAACGGAAGAAAATGGGTTATCGAAACAGATGCAATTTACTAACGGCTGATCTCAGAAACTGCCTGACCGATTTCCATATAAGTTAAATCAAATAATAGATAATCCCGAAATTCCTTGGGACTCGGATGGTGTTTTTATTTTTTTTTTCTCACACATAAATTTCATTTTGGCTCCCGAAAATCAAATATTTTTTTAGTTTATATACCTATGTTATATAGGTACCTACTTAAGCCAATACAAATAATGACTAAAAATGTAAAAGACGTGTATTATAATTTATAGACTATAGCTGTATGCCCGTATACGGTGAGGTACCTACACAATATATAACATTATAACAATATTATAACATTTAACATTGAACGTGCTACAACTTATAAATATCAAATATTATTTTTAATATTTTTATTTAAAATATTATAATATAATAAAACATATATTAGGTAAGAATTTGAATAAATTTAAATTGTATTTTATTAAAACAATAAATATTTAGTCCAAGTTAACTGCAGTCTGCGGACGTCTGACATTAATACATATTTAATGGTAAATTAAAAATAGTCCCAGTAAACATTATTGTGTAAACTAGGTACGTCTATAAAAAGGATAATAATTTTGGTTAGTATACGTCTTATACGTTGTTACAATATGTATATTGTTAGTATAAATGTAGAATATACGTTTAACCGAGTTTATTTTTCGTGTACGATGGGTAGAACTGTATTCGTAGGTACATTTTACGAGGCGCGTTTATTGTACAAACATTTTTTGTATGACAACGAGAGGGCGCTATCAGTACACGATAGCTGTCGTCTACGAAAGACGCGGTGCCGCCGTATTTCGCCGCGTTGTCATTACTCGTAGCAACATGGCCATCGAATTTACGTATGACAAAACGTCGTTTGTTGTAATTCCATTGTAACGATACTGATCGTAATATGTTCAATCGGTTATTTGCAAACTCGTTAGTGTCTTACAACTATTAAACAAAGGAAAAAACAAATTCTCGTAGAATTAGACAACGAAAAACGTATTTTTGGAAAGTAATATTTGATGTATGCGTACGTTTTTTACTGACGCTAGATAGCGCTATTGAGCTGTACCGTTTGTCTGATCGTATTGTCGACAATTAATCAATAAAATCATCCTTTTAAATGCAATTATTATCAACTTGTGAGGTACATATCATGAAATTAATGACGTATACAGCTGATTTTCAAAATGCGATTTTTCGAAAATCGATATTTTCACTTTTCCGGACACGCTCAAATTTGAAACTACAATCGTCTTAGAATTGCTTTTATCTTTAAGATACCTCAGTGATGTTGAAAGTGTATCGCTTCTCGGCCTATCGGCTAAGATCAAAGTGTAGTATCTGTTCTTATCAGCTTAACATCTGATACACCTTTCATTGAAAGGTTCAAATGTTAAACTAATTTTTTCAAATTTGGTGGAGATTTTGGGGCTTGCTCCTGCTCCACCGCGGGTTGACCCGGTATTGCAGTACCACCGGGAACGGCCCACATATTAAACATGATATTATAGCTTAGTTAAATAAGATTTACGCAGAAAATACTCATATAACACATTTAGAATTGAAATTCTTAGAAATAATGTGAATTTTCTTGAAAATTATTGATAAACACGCGCAACGGCAGCACTCGGTTTGCACGTCATCTCCGCCGGGAGCAAAGGCCGGCCGCGCGCGGCCTGTAAATTTAGCGGAGAACGCTAAAAAGGTTCGAGCGAAAACGCGGGAAGTCCTCAAAGAGGGTAAAGGTGAAAAATCTGAAAAAATTGATATCTTCATACATAAACTAAATTATTTATATTAATAGATAAAAAAAATATTAGTTTTTATCTTTAATCTTTAAATATAAATACAAAGTTCTTCGTAAATGTACCTTTTTTTTTCTGATAATATTTTCTATACAAACTTATAATACAAAGTTCTTCGTAAATGTACCTTTTTTTTCTGATATATAATAATGATCGAGTGTTATTCAATTAAAGAACAATATTATGTTATAACTACATACTGAAAAATTGTTTTTCGTAAATTTTAGATTTCAAAGAGCACGCCCTGTTGATCTTCAACGGTTTGTCATTGGAAATGACTTGGCCGAAAAGCACGTGGCACAAGACGTCAATGTCGTGGAACGGCAACGTGGTAAAAGCGTTCGGCGCAGCAGGCAATTTCGCCATTGCACAAATACCTTCCCTCGAATGTACAGCGTTGACATTGCCCTACAAGGTATGTAACCTAATCTAGCAAAGCATAACTAAGTGACCATTGTATAATATTTTTAAGTTAACATTTTTCAATTTTCAGTTATTTTCATTTATTTGTTCCTGTCCCAATAATAATGTAAATTTGTTCATAGCTGGCTTAGATTGTTTTTCAGTTTTGTTAAATCTCGTATGGATGTTATAACTAAATTGAAATTAATATCATCCAACTTTTGGTTTTGCTATAAGTACAGATAACCGACCACGTCGACCGCAGTAATATAATCATTTTCGCGCGCGTTTCAGAACACTGACTACGCACTGTTGGTGCTTTTGCCGAAAAATAAAGACGTCTCGCTGAACGAAGTACTGAAAAAACTTAAGCCAGAAAACGGTATCGAAAAACTAACCAAAGCGATGACGATAAAGCCCAGTTTCGTGACTATGCCGTGTTTCCAAAGCAGTAACATTACCCACCTGAAAACGGTTTTGCAACAGGTACTTATAGCTTATAAACGCCATCATTGTGATAATATAGGTAGGCGGTAGCAATATTTATATGATAACAATAAATGATAATAGCAAGTTTTGACGTTATGATGGGAGGATATAATATTTATATTCGGTGTATGCATAATGTTGTTCAAAATTTATCTTAACTTTTCTGTTGCCCGGAATAAAAGTTCTGATTCGCAGCAGTATATATAGTATACATTTTTTTTAATCGCCTATTGTAATCAATTGTTTAACGTTCATTGGATCGTTTTGTCATTTATTTATTATCATTAAAATATAATAATAATTTTAATATTGTTAACAGTTATTTAAAATATCACCTTAACACTTTTTTTTCTCTTTCTCCGTCTATTACCCGCAACAGGGAACCCAAACGAATTCCGTGTTCACCGAATCAGCAGACCTGTCGAAACTGTCGTCGGACAAACTGTACCTGGACGACGTGGTCCAGCAGGCGAACCTCCGCATGTGCGTCGACGGCACCTCCTCCTCATCGCTGACCAGTATGTCTTACCGCGATACGTCGCTGACTAAACACGCGGACCCGGACGACCGCCGTCGTGCCGCCATCGTTAACCACGGTTTACCAAACGTTTCAGGTTCCGCATTCACGTCGCAGAGGGTCATCAAGGAGTCGGTGGTCATGGACCGACCGTTCGCGTACGCGCTGTACAACGTGGCCAACGGGATCGTGTACGCGGCCGGCAAGCTGGAGCAACCGGTCTGGGAGGATACCGACGACGACGGCAATGGTTCCGACATCGAGACGATCGACATTTAGACAGCTGCACCAAAGGCGATTGCGTTCATTATAATAATAATAATAATTTATTGCAGTTCGGATCATATTACGTTGTATAGATCTTGAAAAAAAACATTCACTACAAACTCTTTTTAAAAAAAAAAAGCACTATAATACGCGAAGTTATGCGCATGCGTATAATGTATATTTATATATAATAAGTAAATTAATAAATTAAAATATATAATAAGTATTCTACGACATCCGAACTCAATACTTATGTTGTATAGTATAATGATAATCGTTTGTCCGTCGCTCATAGTTCGGTGGGCGGATACAATAATCGTATTAAGTTATGATCGACAGAGATTTGATGACAATATTATAATAATGTGATTTTAATATGACTGTCGGACATTTTAAACAGTATTATAATATAACTCCTATATTTCGATGTCGACGTGACGTTTACATAATATTTAATATTTATTACCTATTAAATTATTAAAAAAATATTTAATTTATTTCTCCAAGTATAATAAATTACATTGTATTATTTTAATATAATTTATGTATATGCAAAATTGAATGTGTTATTATTTAATCCCTGCAAATGAGACTAGTGTATAATATAGGGTGTAACCGTGTAATAGGAAGACCTGAGAAATTAAATAATCTTTGTTCTAATCAATATTTTTAATTTCTTTTATATCTTATTTATAGACGTTTGCGCTACGCGTATAAAATAATGTAAATTTTTTTAAAAATATTTTATGAGAATTTTTAAAAGGTACTGGTTAAAATCTAAATGTTTTCATATGAGTTTGCAACTCTCATAATAATATTGTTCACTGTACGATGACCCTAAATTGCCTAACTAACGCGCCGTCTTAAATTAAACCGTAATATATAACTTACTATATTTTATTTATTTATGACTCACGGAACCTTATGAACAATTTATAAAATATATTTAAGTAATTTTGGTGTACCTGATTAAAAAAAAAAAACATTACTTTCAGTGACTAGAAACTTTTCACCATTTATTATTTATTAATTTGTCGATATAAAATAATTATATTCTATTACTGGTGAAATGTCAGGTTTGTCAATCGTAAAATGTGTGTTACAGACTACAGTTATCCATTACAAACTATACCTGATTATAGATGCATAATAATAATATATATTTTTAGATAATATATACCTGGTTGGCTAGTTAGTATACGCTTATAACATATCATATTGTACAAATATCTTAGTTGTTGGTATGCAGTATTCATATTTGTTAGTTGTTACCTATATATTTTATAAAATTGATGGTTTGAAATTTAATGAACTATGAATGATATGATTTCATAACAATAATCCAATTATATATTAAATGGTATACCTACAACCTACGGTCCTACATAATACCTACTGTGTTATACACAGATATATAATCAGTTTAAAACAACAGTTATTGGCTCTTTAGCACCCTGTTTATTGATTGTGTATGTTTGTATTATCTAGCTTGGATTTGAGTATGCACTAAAAAAGTCATATCTTGCACTAAACACACAAAAATTAAAGTACCAAAAAAACATGTTTTCATCATGGTATTGACTTGTTATGTTTTTCTGAATAAAAAGTAATCATTTCCCTTTCTTCGTATTGGTACATCTTACAATTATTTACTGACACGTCTAAATCAGACTAAATTATGAATTCCTGGAGCAATGTTAACTTGATTTATATTTAATTTATAAGTTGTTAAATAACTATATGTCTATATCGATTGGCCAGACCAAGCGGTCTAATGTTCCAAGCTTCCTCAATTCACACCTGATTAACGGACTTATTTCATTTAATAACACTAACTACAAATTATGCTACTAACTTACCACTATTAATAAGCATTATGAACCTTGTAAATATTTTTAAACTTGATCTGTTCTGTTCAATTTATTTTACTTAATTACAATAAATCATAGTCTGCCAGGCAGTCATCTAGTTTCACGTATAAATAACGTATATACCTATAATATTACTCTTTTTTGTTTGTAAATTAATTATCTCTACCATTGATAAATACATTTAAAAATACTATGCTTACTATGTTACTCATATAATATGTAATTGGGACCAACCCGCTTGATATTTAGATTAATTAATTAAGCTAATAAAATTTAATTCGTGTTTTTATACACCTTATCGGTAAATATTAAAAATATATTCAAACAGATACAAACATATTGTTTTTTATACTATAGTAACTTGTTGTTATAATGTAAATAATATTAACTTTCAATTAACATTAATCTATCGATTGTCTGTTATCTATTTTGTGTTTTTTGTCATTTGTGCATAGTCAACGCGAATTATTATTCTATACTTAATTAAATTTTTTCTAATTGTACATGAATACCAAACCAGCTTAAATTATGATTTCAAATAATATATTTGCAATGTTTCAAGTCATTTCGACACTGTTATTGCTGCTACAGCCAATCGTCAGTGGCCCGATGCCGATAAATAGTAATGTTCTAAAAACACATATTAATTTTGATATAATATTATAATATAACTTTCACATTTTTTTTTTACGAAGTTCGGTATACCGCACAAAAAGTATTATAAAACATTTATCATATTGATTTAGATACATACGACGTTCGGTTATATTTTCAGGCGAAGACAAAGAGGATACGAAAAAAAATAATATTATTGACGGATTTTACAGTGCTCCGCCGTGTGGTGATGGAATGTTCAGGGACCCACTCGAGATCTTGGGTTCGTTATACTTACACGTATTAACTATTTTTAATTTGATTTTTGCAAGACATCGTAATAGTCTACGAGTAGGTAAAATTAAAGTGTGAAATTGCAAATACTTTCTGAAATTTAGGTAATGGCCCAGAATTAAAATTTAAGATAGGCTCTGTTAGGTTAAAATTAATTTGTTTACAAGTCATACTTAATGTTTTCAATTTAGTTCATAGTCCGTATAGTCACATTGATTTTGGAAAATATTTGTAAAATTGTCTAGTAATTTCGTTTTAATTTGTATTAATTTGCCATAATACATTAATATAAATAAAATAAAATGAACAATAAATACACAAGAATTTAAATTTCGTAATATACACCAATGTGCGTAGGTATATTGTGCTCAACGAAAAGCAAAGGCACAACATTTAAGACAAATATTTGAGACACTCGCGTCTCTTATGTCAACCGTTACAAATAAATCGGTCATTTGCCCCCCCCCCCCCCCCAATCTCCGTAGTTTCCCTTTGTTTCCCTGTGTTTAACACATTTTGTGGCCAATTTCTGTATACCTTATGTACTTTTGCCTTCCCCCCCCCGAATTAAAATCCGGATCCGCCACTGCCCGCGGTTCAGAGTAATGAACAATATAATATTTATAGTTACGGTCCAGCCGTCCGGTTTTTTAATACGTAATATTACGATCGTTACCTACGCATCGTTTTACAGGCGTTAAATTCCCCGAGTCAAAAATGTTGCATCTATGCAAGGCGAACGTGTACATGTACGCGGATTTCGTTTCGGACGTGACTTTTCCGACGGACGCCAGCAGGCTCTGCGGGTCCGTCTGCAGAAGCTACCAGGCGTCGATGTACACGGAACAGGGCGTGACCGTGTCGCTGATAAACTCAAACTGCGACTATACCGGCGACACGGTCATCGAGGAACGTTCGGCGAACGAAACGCACGCGGCCACCTGTCCGGACCTGAGCACCGCGTGCGTGTGCGCGTACAACGTGCGCTGCAACAGGAAGACGAAACTCATGAAGTACACGCTGACGCCGAACGACAAGGGATACCTCAGGGTGTTGGCGGCGGACTGTGGGTCGTCCGGTTACGTCACTTGAGAACCCTCCCCCCGGCAGCTGTGCCACCCACCGCCGAAAGTCACGCTTACCGTATACCTACCCACCGCGGAACGATATTACGTGCGTGACACTGCTTTTACGAAAATTCGCACGTCCCCATCCCCCCCCCCTCTGCAGTGTGGAGGTTACAGCGAGGAATATACTTAATGCAAAACAAATGTCTTCGGTAGATTGTGGTGTTTACATATATAGCAATGGAAATGTTGAAATGACAAAAACACGTCGTTTTATAGTCGGGATTAACCAGCTTTGGTGACATGCGTGGGGTAATTGTTTACCTCACTATAGATCCATGCTGTAAATAATTGTTGTGAATTTTCTATACTCCGTTGAGTACTTAATGCTAATTTTTTTATTTATGATTTCTAGTATAATATAAATAATAATAACACTCATCGGTTACTTGGTAATATTAATACAATCGTATTATAAGTATTATTATTATTTAAACGGAAAAAAATTAATTTAGTAAGACATAAAAGTAAGACATTCTCCGACCAGAATAGTTTTTCAATAAAATTACAATAATATTTTACAAACACATATTTATACATCCATTACAGTGTCACAGTGACTTACTTAATGGCTATATCGCAAAGAACGTCTCCTCTTCACCTATCGCTTCGTACACTACCTAGGTGTCGTTCTGTTTAAATTTACGAGGTCTCGAAAACTCGACCTCGGTGTGTGATATTATTACTAGGGATCAATCCGGATCAGGGTTACCTTACGTGAAGCAAAGTACTCGGCGTATATATTTTTTATATGTATCTGATGTTAAATATTAATGTATTATTATTACTACAACATCAAATCATATAGTATATCAAACATCAAATAATATGTATTAGATACTTATAAATTATAATTGGGGGTTACCGTGATGTGTCGTTGGTTCCGATATCCAATATTCCAATGTGGGTTGAGCCGGTCGTACTCGGGTCCTCTTATTCAGGTCGTTGTAACCCGTTGACTTCCACTATCGACCATAATCTACTATCAACTAATGACTGTCAACTTACTATCTCGACTGTTTCCATCGGACTATACCACTATCGACCGCTAGGAGTCCGATCATGTACGATATCGATGACGATGACAATCTTTACAATCCAATATATTATTTTTATTTCTTATAAAATAAATTACATCACAATGTTAACAGTACTTTTTCAATATCGTTGACGTCATTTAGAAAAGATTAAAAAGATTAAAGTCGATAACGAATTTTACGATACTTTTTTCTTACAACATTGAAGATAATATATAATATTTTTCATAATTTAATGGCACACTCGAAAAAAAAATAGGTAATTTTTGGCACGAACCGTCAAAATAATTTGCTATCCCAGCTATATAGGTAGTAGGTACTTTTGAAACTAATCGAAACTAACTAATCGCTTATCTAGGTACTAATCACCTTCCAAGGTTATTTTTTCATTAAAAAATAAATTTGTCTTTGAAAAAGGCCGCGTTTATTTTAGGTTTGCCGACAGATTCTTTTACAATTTACAATATTTAAATATTAAAGAGTAGGTAATTTCATGAACAAGCAGGATATATCTGAAATCTAATTTTTTTTATATCTTAAAGAAATATCATAAATTACGTTAATAATAACTCAAAATATAATATATTATATTATATTATTATGCATGCATTATCAATTTATTTTCTCATAACACATTCAAACATACAATAATAAATTGTAATCCAGTTTCTTTTTATTCATAATCACTATTGGGACTATAATAAATTGCCATTGTGGTAATAAGCAATATTTTTAATGTATTCATCAAATAATAATTACTGAACCTAGTTCACTAACTAATAAAATATGTCGCAGATTATATGAATTAATAATTTATTATTAACATGAGATTATATATCTTCAATTTCAGTAGGTAAAGGTAATCAAGTGTTTCGGTTGTACTCTGTTTATTAATTATTCTTAATTACTATAAGATATGAATCAACAATTATACCTAAATAAAACAATAGTTTAATTAATATTTATTATTCTATCAAATCCCTTAACATATAAACAAAAATGTTGTATAATACATACGAATACACATTTACATCCCAACCAACAAAATAAAAATGTATAACACTAAAACTAAAATAACAAATAATTGATTTACAAAAATTATTATAATATAGTTGATACATAATATAATATTCTGTGAAATATAATAATACACTAACATAAATTTAAAGACCCATATTATAAATCCATCAAATGTTATGTAAATGTATAATAGCTGATAAAACTTTTGAAGTTCTAAGTAAAATTTACAAAATTTAATTTGGGTCAACAATTATGGTTGGAATAAATAAGAATTTAGAAAAAATACATACAAATACTGTAGACAAATTAAAAATAAATAAAGCTATAGAAAATTAAATTTCCTGATATTTTAATTAATGGAATAAAAACTGTAGTAATAAATGTTTTATATTTCATTATATTATTATTATTAGTATAATTTACTGTGACCTTGAATTAAAATACAAATAAATAAATTGTATGTATATTTATTATTGAGATGGATTATAAATAGTAGTAGGCGTTTGATTCGTCTGGAATATTGGATCTGGAGATAATATATTTTCCGATGGTTTACTGTTGCTCATTACATTTACATACATATCCTTTACACCTGAAAAAATGAAAGATTACATTAATGTTAATTAAATGATTAATTTCCTTATATTTGTTCATAATAATGAAATAATGAAACATATTTTCCTGAGTAGGCTGTTGCCCACAATTTAATTAAGTACCTCGCTTTCTTTGAATTTTAAATTGGTTTTGATTTTGATTAGCGGGCGAACTATTAGCCACCGGATTGAATTGTAATTCTGAATCCAAAGGAGGGGCAGCTTGTTGAACTGGTTCTTCGGCACCAAAATTTTCCCCAATAGACTAAACAAACAATTTATTATTATCATAGTGTCTAGATAAAATAATTATAAAGTTGTAATGTTATATACGTCTATATTATTTGAAGGCTTCCAAAATTTAGTTAACCCTCCGAGCCAGGAATTCTTTTCTTTTTGCTGGCGTTTATCATCTGCATAATTTTTTTTTTGCGTTTTTTTTTCAACTGTACTAATCTGTCAGCAAATAAATGTAAATGTTTTTATGGTTATTAATTTTATATGAACCTCACCAATATATTAACATACTTTAGGTTCTAGTTCGGCCATTTGACGGTCGAAAAATCCAAATTTTGGTTCTGTTGATATCGTGTTTTCTGGTTCAGCCATTAAAGTGAGATCTGGAGCAATGGTTGATATTTCCGAAGTCATTTCATTTGGATTATTATGACTAGCTATTTCTCCAGAAGTCATTATCATAGATGTAGGATCATAGTATTGTGAATATTCTAGAAAAGTACCAATGTCTTAATTATTGTGATTACATACAATGCATATATTTCTATAAAGCTATGTCCCATAAGAATTTCCTTATGCGTAGATTCCAATACCCTATCACTTTAAATTCTTCTGAAATCATAATAAATACATTACATTTTAGTATAAAAAGTAAGTGAACAAATTTCACTGTTCAATTATTTTCTAAACTAAACGTAATAAATGATTATAATATGTTTTTTTCAGTAACACACAGTACTTCACCCATTTATATTCAATACATATATAATAATGTATAATCTGTGACTTTAAACTTTTTAACATAGTAAAATACTAATATTAACTTACAACATTATTTAACTGTGAATTCAACATCAATATTTTTTTTTATTGATCTACTATTCTACTATACTAATATAACTTCAATTTTTTTGGCTAGGCATTTAAATAATATATAGACAATTTTTTACAGACAAAATAAATTATAACCAAACAGTTATTACAAGTTGGTAAACCAACTAGATAATATGTAAAATAATACAGCATATTAGTCTGAATATTCTTTGAACCAGATAAAGCGATAGGCAACAATTAAATGTACCTGTATTTAGTTCAATGGTTTGATATTCATAGTAGCCATTAATTAAAAATTATTATGATTTGCATAAGGAAATTAAAAAAAAAAATTAAATTACTTTTTAAATGACTCTTTGTATTTACTATGCACATAACATAATATACAGTAGTCTCAATAACTCAAATCTTCACAGATATAAAAATACATCTGATTTTCGAGTTAAATACCTTAATAAAAACATTTAAACATTTCAGAGGGCAAGAAAATACTAAGGTTTTTGAGTTATCCCGATTTGACAGTACATTCAATTATTAAATAATTTGATTTAATATTATAAAAAAATTATAATTTATTTTTAAATTAACAAATGAAAATTATTTTTACAATATGCTTGAATCATTTTTACTGTAATATTTTTGTCATTTAAGATTGATATTTGTTTATAAATTGTTTATAATTGATTAAGTTAATTAATTGTTTTATAAACAGTCTAGATATTTAAATAAGTAGGTATATTACTGTTTACATCCAAGCAAAGTAAAGAAATAATTCTTTAAACATTTTATGGCTTCCTTTCAATTATTTTGTTGGCTATTAAATAACCTTAAGTTTCAAGAGCACAAAATAATATTAACAAGGCAAATTTCTCAATTATTTCCCAAAACGTAAGAAAAACGTTCTACAACGTTCTAAACGATCTACAAAAAAAAAGTTTAAGTAACTTCAACATCTTCCACAACTTCAACTTTCAACAAAAGCTGTATTAAGTGAGCTAAGCTCAGAAGTGTTGTTTTTGGAATACAATTTATAATAATAAATCACTTTCCTGTGTCGAGGTGAACGAAGGAAGACAAGTTCTCAAAATTTGGTCTTGGTATCCTGTCTGGATTTTTATTACATTCATTAAACTCAAACTAAATACTAACTTACTGCAGAATTTTCTACAGTGTGTATGAACCTTATTTTGTAAGGAACAATAATATTTTCGGTTATCACTGCATGCATCGCGCACCTCCAAAAAATAAATCATTTATATCCTCTTGAAAGTTCTTTTTTTATTCAAGAACTCATTATTTTAAAATGTTATTTTCAAAAAATGTTTTTGGAAAACAGAAATAGATATTCAAAGTTATTAACTAGTTCAAAACACCATGAGTATTTTTTTTTAAATTGCTAACAAATTTTATATTTTAATGACAATAATTTGTGATTTAATTACAGCAAACATTTTTGTTCGTTTAGGGAACGGTTCAATTTTTTGTTTTGAATAACCTGCGACTCACCAAGTGACTACTGACAAGGTTAATTATAATGTGCACACATATTTTAGAATGGAAAGCAACAGTTTAATAAGGCATAAAATAATATATACATATAGTTTAAATTAACCACCAGTTTACTCTTAATTACACCATTTATTTTCTAATTTGACAAATGCCCTAGCATTAATCTAATTGTTTCTATATATTGTCTATAAACCATAATATTTTCTACAAATTTATAAAATATTTACCGTTAAAAACATGAATGTTTAATATATTTATTGACTTTTTTTTAATAAAACAAATATAAGCATTATTGTTATACGTTTAAAATTGTAAATAAGAAAATATAGTGAATTTTATTAAAAAAAAAAAATGAATATATTTTTTTGTAATAATTGTACTATGTTAAGAAATAGAATTTAAAGAATACAACTATAAAAACATTATATAGTAAAATATTCAATAAAAAAAAATTACAACTAATTTAATTTGTAGTCTAAAATGTAAAGTATATTAGTTACAAATTTAAAATTTACCATTTTGAGGTGGCGGTGGAAGTTCAGTTGATTGTGAAACGACATTTGGCTGCCAATAAGGGTTCACTGGAGGAGAAGGTTGTTGGACAATTTGTAAGGGTGCTTGAATAGGTGGCGCCTGAAAAGTTGGAGCTTGAATAGTCGGTGCTTGAATAGGTGGTGCTTGAATAGGTGGTGCTTGAATAGGCGGTGCTTGAATAGGTGGTGCTTGAATAAGAGGGGCTTGATAACTAATAGAATACTCTATACTTGAATCTGGAACCTATATATTCATGTTAAGATAATTTCTTAAAATTCAAATTACTTTAAAATCTTACAGTTTGCTGTTCATTAGGTACAACAGAATGTTCAATTTGATGTGATTGATAATTGTCTATTTGTTGTATTGGTGATATGTGTTCTACAGAGTTATAATTCTAAAAAGTTTATAAATATAATTCAGAATGACATTTAAAACATATTAATAAAATATTTTATTATTTTTTACTTACATTTTGAGTGCTCATCAAAATACGTTTTAATTCTTCTAACCAATCCAATGCATCAATACATCCAGATAAATTATTATTTGATACTTGTGTGTAATGTAAATCTGTACTTAATTCCACAACATTGGCAACAAATCCCAAATTCACCAGTTCAGGTGATGATATCAACTGTATTGCGATAGCTTCCAAATGATGTAAAGCATTTTCACACTCTCCATACTCAGCCAAACGAATGGCCAGCAAATATTTATAGGGCTAAGAGTAATTTAAACTATAAGCTTTCTGTATAAATACAAAAATAATTATGCAAATAATTTATAATATTTAAAATTACCAAAAGACTAGAAATTTGAAAATGGCTCAGATTTAATCGCATAGAAAACTCATAAGCACTGGTTAATAATATGGCACGATTTGTAGCCATAGTATTGAATACTTGATCAGAAGATGTACCCAAAAGAGTAAACTTAGAAGATAATCCAATTGATTCTAATGGTATCTGTATAGCCAAATAACAAAAATGAGCACCGAACACATCACCTTTAGCATCTAAAAAGTAAGGGTGAAGCAAAATTAAATAATGTTATTTTTTAGAAAATTAAATGACCAACTTAAAGTATCTCCAAGTTGAATGGTGGCATTACGAGCATTATTTATATTAACTTGTTGATTACTCAAAATCATCGCTAAATGTTCTCTCCAATCTCCCCAGCTGTTATCAGTACAACACTTAAAAATAAAAATAGCTGTATTAATAATATGTTATATGTGTATATTTCACATATTTTTTTTTATATAAATATTTTAATATTATAAAGTATATTCTAAATGTATACACTTATAAAATTGCTATATGCACACGTCTATTGTTATGTCTGTTTTGGAGCTTTGAATAATTGTACATTTGACATTAAGGGGATTGGGTAACAATATCAATATTTGATGTCTTTTTCTTTCATGTGTGCTGCATAATAAATACCATGACAAAAAAAATTAAGTATGATCACATAAAACGTGTAATTGTTAAGTCGAAACATCTTCTTCATATTCGGCCTTGTCATAATTATCCACTTTTGACTGGTTGATGTTTCTACTTTTTAATGATAAATATGAATATTTGTAATGACAACCAATAAGAAATGGAGAAATATGTTATAGGAAAAGTGAAGAAATATTTAAACAGCATATGCATAGATAAAAAGTTATGATCATAACTATCTATCTGTCATGGTAAAATCTACCCACATTGTATACATCCAATCTGTAACATTAATGTAGTGCTGCAGGAAGAAAAATAAAAAAATAGATATGAATTCAGTAATAAATGTACACAAGATCTATCAACCACTCTCTTGAATTTCAGTCACACAATCAAATTTTATTTCAAAAAATTTGAAAATGTACTTTATTATTTAAAAGATAACTAAAATTAAAATGGAACAATTTTCCCTAATCAATCTTATATACAGTTTACGCTGATTTCAAATGTATTTTTATAATATTTACTGCTTCACTACATTAAACATACAGACTCAAAATGGGTTGTTTTTACTATAATGCACATTGAAGACGGAGATAACAAATATAAGTACCCAATACCCATAAATAAGTTGAATCATTATTATTTGAATATATTTAAGAATTTATCCTGTCTGTCATAACTTTTTACAGATTTCTGTAAGATAATTTAAATTAACAGACCAGTACTAACCACTCAAAGTAGGTACTTACTAATCTAAATGAATATTTAGTTTTTAATATTATTTCATTTGTTTGAAAGGAAAAAAAAAATTCCTAAGATTCTTTAATTTATCTCATTTACCAACAGACAACTATGAACAAGAATATTTAATACAGCAGTTCTTAACCTTTTAGAGGCCATGATCCATGATTTTAGGCGACCCTTTTAGATAGCATTAAAAAGTGTATGGAGTGGCAACCTCCAGTTGGAGAATCGCTTATCTAATACACAAATGATGAATGAATATAAATTTTTAAAGAAAACATCACCATTTAAATTTCAAATTATCTGGCAAAACTTAGTAAATGTAAACCGTCTGATTTTTGTAATTAAAAAAAAATACAATTTAAATGTTGAAATAATTTTATGTTTCAATTTAGTATGAAATAAATCTCTTTTTCTACATTTGAACTACAATTTAAAATTACTCACAGTTGTGCATGATGGTATATTGCCACTACTAAGTTGGAAGAATGTTTGTAAAGTGTCATTTTGTGGAATTGTTTGAAAATATTTAGATCTGACATAATTCAATGTCTTTGAGTCCATATATAATGCTAATATAAATGCAAATCCCCAGTCTTGATGTAATACAGCAAATTCTATAAAAATTATAATATACAATAATAATTAATAAACAATAATAATATAAATCAACTATTTTACATGTGTTCTGAGACAATAAAAAATTATTATACATTTGAAAAATTGGAATATAAAATAATATACAGTAAATATAGTGAAGAGAGAAGATTAGAATAATTAAACATTTAATTGAATTTATTTTGTTCAAATAAAAAACTCTATTGAAATAAAAATGTATGTAAAGAACTAATTTTTATTTAAAAATGTAGAATATTTTATATTAATTGACATGAAATCTGAATTGTCTTAACACTCATACATACTTAAATTTTTTTCCTGATTCTTGAATTTGGTAAATAAGTGTTATTCATTTTCATTCTAGACTTGATAATTTTAATATCACTTAGATAAATTGAAATGGGTATGAAAATAAAATGCCCCTGCCCATGCTAATTAATTAAATATTTTTAATACACTTAGTTTAGACATAAATACTGTCAGTACTTCAAACGTATATTACTCAATAACAATACATCGTACAAAAATTCTATAAATATATTTGAATAGTAAAATTAATAACAATTCAAACTATATAATATAAGTTATTCAAAATGTCCCCCTTCGTTTTCAATACAACAACTGTTCAATATATATACGAATCGTCTCGTAACGGAATTTCTGCTGGTGCCTTTACAATACTTGTTACGTTTGAGCAACTCCAAATTTGCGCATCGTTTTTTACACATTCCTATAAAATGCTTCATAACTCATAATCGAGCAGGTTCAAGTCCGGACTTGCGGAGGGCCAATTATGAGGAACATTATTTTCAAACTACTCTTGTGTAGTTTTTGTCTTATGGCCAGGTGCCGAATCCTGTTGGAATACCCAATCGATTCTTTTGAACAATGTATTATTAAGAGGCTTTACTGTAGGGTCTAAGACAGTTGTCTAATAGTCGCGAGCCACAGAATAGATGCCCCGGTTTTAACCCTTATCTCACAGGAAATAGAGATTGTATAACTCTGTGCCATGAGTCATGACACACCCCACCAAACCATTAATTGAGCAGGATGGTAGCCTCATTGAAGGCGTGAAACTTTTACTTTGGCCTCTAATGACGACCTAGCATATACCCTTATCATTTTGCATGTTATATTTTTCCTCTACAGTAAATTTTTTTTGAACCGTATGAGCGTAGCAGCTTTTTTGATCTTTTGTGTCTAATTACCTTTAATTGGTCACGATACAGACGGCTTGTACATTTTTTATATACACGGACACCTAAGTCATGATTTAATATGCAAGAGACCGATCATCCATTGATTTTCATCTTTCGAGTGACAATTTTCTGTTTTTATAGAGTTACGATTAATTCTCGAACTAGCAGCCATTTTTGTTCGAACAGAACAAGAACAACCACTTCTAATCCGATCAACAACATAACCAGTACAATGATAACGTTCTATGGTATTGTAAACAAAACGTTCACTCATTTTAAATTACCACAAGAGACCGAAAATTTGTGACGTGGATTTGCCTGATTTAAACAAACAGATTATGGCGATGCGCATATAATGATCTTCACACTGCATTGTTACTATTGATACTACAACGGTTGCTGTGATTGAGCCATGTGTGTGCCACTAATAATAGCACATTTACAGTGTAATGACATTTAAAAGTCAAAATTTACAAAAATTTACTCAATTACATTTTACTGATAGTATTTATTTCTAGACTAAGTATATAGAGTCTAAGGCTTGAAACCAGTTACCGGTTTTTAACGGAAGCCGGTTACCATGACCAATTTTGGGTCTGGTAACCGCTTCCCGGTTTGTAAGTTAAAATTTTGAAAAGCGATTAACAATTACTGGTAACCATCATGTTCAATTAAGGGGTAACGTGTAATGGTAACCTTTTTTTTAAAAAACCGGTAAATTTAACAAAACCAGAAGTATCAAAAAAATTAACGTTATATTTGATTTTTATATATTTTTTTTTTTTTTTGGAAATTGTATTCTATTTTTGATTAATAATTTTATTTACAAGATATTAGATAATAAATGTTATGTAATAATAAGTACGATCAAAAATGGTATACTTTCTGTAGCCGCAAGAATAAGTAATAAGTACGATTCATTGGTTCATAGACATATCATAGGACATATTTATAATGATAATTATTTATTTTATTGTAATTGATGCTGTTGATTAACACTTTTCCATGAACTATTTTTCAATCGATGGTTATGGGTAATTTTAATTTCTATTTATTCTAACCTCAAATGATAAAATATAACCATATAGGTATTTATTTTTTAATTTAGCTAGTCTTGAACGATTTTATGAAGTGGATATTTGTTTTGTGTGAATTAAAGTAAAACTAAAATTTTCCGAAAAAAACATAAATGGAAAAAACTGTTTCCGAAGTGGATACTGGTAATCTTGAAGAATTAAAACCACTTCCACACCAATAACCACATTTTTAGAGATAATTTTGGTAACCGGTAATCAATTACCACTAATTCTAAAAACCCCTAAAACCGGTAACCAGTTACAAATATTATTTTCAGACCTACCGGACCCGGTAACCAAATTTTTCATAAGCGGTTTCAAGCCCTGGTATATACCCATTATTCTGTTTTAAAATTGAATTTAACAAGAATAAATGTAAAAATGTTTATTTATTTCTTATAACCCATTGTTATTACTCAATTACTAATATATGCACTTACCTAAAGCTTCAGACTTATTGCCTTGTAAAAGCAATTCTCTGAAATTATTTAATGGTTTGACTGACATTCCCTTGGAATCTTTTAAGCTCATATTATCAAATAATATACAGTCAACTGGGAATTTAGCCACATTCTCCATTAAAAGTTCTGATACATCAGTTCCATCAACAATCTATTTAAAAAAATACATTATGTACACTGATGCTTTTGATTATTCAAACTATACTTTTACTTACTCCATTACGCTTAGTTATCATACAAATTAATTCATACAACAGCCGCTCTGAATTATTTGTTGCCTCATCTGCTAGTTTATTCAAATACTGAGCTACAGCATTTTTATGTGTCTTACCTCTATAAATAGTTATAGTAATTAGTAATTTATTAAATAATATAAAAAATTAAATAATTGATGGTTGATAAAACATTGTTTTATACTAACAATACAAAAGGAGTGGGAAATCTGAAAAGTTCTGCTGTATCAACGTCATCTGATTCTGGCATTGCTTTAAAAACATCTATAGTTGCTTTTGAAGAGTCCAACACATATAATTTTCCAAAACCCATATTCATTTTTGCTGAAAAAACATTCAATTCTAATAACTGGTGGACATCTCTTGTACTTGGCACAGGCATGAAAGGTAAAGGATCATTACCCTTTGTGGGCACAAGTAAACGTTAAGTATTTAAATAATACATTATTCATATAAGTTAAACTAAAATTAAACTTAAGATTCAATGTATAATAAAAAGTTAATTTTCTTTTAAATTACCATTAACATGATACTTTTGATATCTTGGAGGAGTAGTTCGATGATTTTCTTTTTCAAGTCTAGCCATATGATTTAAAGATCCTCTAAACACACAAAAAATTATTTTATATTATAATATTATATTCATAGTAAAATAATATTTTATCGTAAACTTACACGTCATGTGAAGTATTTGATACTGGTGTACTACATTCTGATCCATTTTTAGTCCTTGATATTAACTTTTGCATTTCAACTTTAGCTTTATAATTTGTGTACCATTCAGTATATGCTTTAGGGTTATTTTCTCTGAATTTTAAGAGGAAACTTCTCCCTAAAATAACAATATGCGTAAACAATGAATGTATATAATATTATATTATATAAAACAGCATTATAGCATTAGTGTAACATACTTTCTAATGGATCTAGCATTTCAATATGAGCTGAATAATCTTGAAATGGTGTAGGTGAATATCTTCTATGATAATCTGAATCTGTTCTACTTGAAGGTCTGTTACGATAATCTTCTCTTCTGTAATACTGACCGCTAAAAAGAAATATTAATAAATATATAAAAAATGTCATCCAAAGTCATTAAATAATACCTTATTTCATCTTGGTATCTTCTGTCGCGATAACTTCTGGGAGGTCTTCTATATCGATCAGATTCTGGACTCCTGGAAATAATAAATTAAAATTAACTATTTTATAAAGAGTAAATACTAAGGTCATAACCAGAATTTTATGACAATAATTTAATGTAATATAATTCTTTAAAGACCAAAATATAATTGGTATTTTTTAAAGTATAAAACTAATTAGGAAAAGAAAAAGACATTTATGAATACAATTTGAGATAGATTTTAAATTTATAGTTTTTTAGCTAGCCTAAATTAATTTTTGGAAAAATATATACATAATTGTAAGAACGGAACTACATAATATCATAGTTCAGGATAAAAAATGAATAATTAGCATATTTTTAAAACTATTATTAATATTATCATATTCAGTTTTCAATAAAAATCCACTCCAAAATTAAAGTTATATTAATGTGTAACAAAATCAAACAATCACTCATTGCATAATATAAACATTAAACATTGATACCAAAACAATTAATTTACATAAATAAGCAATTTGGTGCAGAAAAAATGTCCATCTACCTATACAAAGACCTATTAAAATACTAAATTAATAGTTTAAGAGGACGTCAAACCTGCATGTGTTGTCTCTGTCTTACAAATGTACAACATAACAAAAACTGTTTTACGCGAGACAACTTTTATCTTTCTGTGTTTGTAGTAGTGGCTCCAAAATTTCTGAACATATAGGGTAGAAAATTATCTATGCAATAGCATCCCTATATTTTAGATAACATAAATACAATAAAAATATTTGCTTCTAAACATTTTGTTTTTTTGTTTTTTTTCATTTACTTATAAAAAATTATTGGATACTAGATAGTGCTATTTAAAAAAAAAGTTCTTCTTTATGTGTTGTGAAAATTTGGTAGTTCTACAACAAATATGGTGCAAGAAAAGTTGTCCCGCGCAAAACAGTTTTTGCTATGATGTACATTTGTAAGACAGAGACAACACATGCGGGTGTGACGTCCTCTTAAGACAATTATACTTATTATTTATAGAATATTAAGATAGTCAAAAAATGTATACAGTACATGTACTATTAAGTAATTATATTCAAATAAATGTATTGAGAAAATATTTTATTACATGATGAAATGTATTTATTACTTTTAGTTAGATTCTAAAATAAATAATCTTCAAACAGAGCTTATAATACATAAAACTGTAAATTTTTTTCAACAAAATATTTGAAAACACATTTTATTTAAATGATGAATATATAATTTAATATAATTTCTGATTAATTTAATTTAGTTAAAATGTTTACCTATATCGCCTTCGCCTTTCATATTCATCATATTCACTTTGGTATTCTGTATCCGAGTGGTCGTAGCTGTGCAAAGCAGGACAAAAACATGCCACAATTTGGTATGTGAGTATTAAAATATTTAAAAGATAGGGTGAAATTGGTTAGTTGCAAATTCAAAAAATATTCATGAACAAACAAAATTCACTTAATATTTATAATTAAAATCAAAAACATTAAATACTTTTCATTAGGAATTCTTTGTCTGTATCGCTTGGGTGGATGATTTCGAGAGCGGTGTGATCGATATTCAGGTTCTATTTCAGGACTTAATGAAGCATTTTCTTCCTCCTCTTCATAAAAATAATCTTCTTCACTTCTATTAATATAAAAAACATAATGTTAACAATTTATTTTACTAACTTCTTTTTTTTAAATATAATTTATGAGTAATAAATTAACAGCGCTGTTTTTATATTATTAGAATTATTTTGTTGAGGGAGATGATAATAACAATGTTTCCACTTACTCTCTGGGATGTCGATAATGTCTTCGATCTCGATTGTGATAATGCTCCACATTTTTATTGTATTTTTTTTGTTGAGGTCCTCTTCGGATAATCTTAAGACCTTCTTCTGACACAGTATTAGTTAATGGAACTGATGAATCTGAATCAATTGAATGTCGTCGCTGTCGTTCATCATTTTTCTGGTTAGTTTTTGGCACCCTGTTCAATTTTTGAACAGAATCTTCTCCTATATTACCTTCAACCATTCTACAAAACTCAGGCGGAGGAGGTGAATGCTTTTTCTCTGCTCGCTTTTCATTTCTGTCATAAACTTGAAACTTTTCATTGCTTTCTGATTGAGTAGAAGTTGTCAATTTTAAACTATTATCCTGTTGGGAATCTACTATAGGTTTTATTTGGTTTTGAGTGGTTGATCTTAAGTATGGGCTTGATTCATTCATATAACCATCTGGTCCAGTTCGTTCATCACGATCATTTTTTGGGCAACTTTTCTTTATTACTGTAGTAGGTTCTTTTATTTCTGATTTTGATTCATTTCTAGTTGATATGTAACTATCAATATCAGAAATATTTCTGGCTGAATCATCCAGTTTTTGACTATCATTAGCTTGGTTAACAAAATCTTCAACGTCCCTATGTATAACTTGTCGAGAATGACCTTCAAACTGATTTTGATATTGTTCTAATGACGGAAGCCTTTTTAAAGTAATTGAATTGTTATCAATACTTTGAAAATTTGAGTTATTATCAATAGGTCTGGCTCCAATTTGGGGACGTGTGACATGTCGTTTAATAGGAACATCATCATCACTTAATTGGCCAAGTACTGTTCGGACATCAAATGGTTGTGGACCGCATGGTTCAGGATTGGAATAATCTTCAAATGATTTTGTTTGCCCAGTAACTAATCGACGAAGTCCAACTGGTGGTCTATCTAAAATAGTTCAAATAAAAACTTTTAACATAAACCAAATTTAAATAATTAAAATCATATAATAAAATTAATTAATATATTTATAGTATGCAACTAATAATAACATTAATGATAATATTGATAAGTATACAAGGTGATATTTTAAAACAAAAAACTCATTATCCATATTTCATGTCACTCTTGTTTATTTTTTAAAATACCTAATTAAAATGTCAACCATGTAGAGTATCTATTATGTTATACCCAAGAATAGAAATAACAGTGCGTTACTTATTGCGTGACATTACAATTTATTCTACATATTATTTTGGCACTCACGCTGTCACACACATAATATGTTGACAAAACATTCTATTTTATCATAAGTAGTGATGAATCATTTGAATCTACTACCAATTTTTAATTAATAAAAATGTTTTGGCAAACAATGAATATCCCTAATGGCTAATTATGTATTATGTGTGGAAGTGAGATGAATTTGTATATAAGTAGAGGGACAAAGAAAGGAGAGTCTTACATTACAAATGAAGGGATGTCAAATTTTTATTATTTTTTTTGTGGAATGATACTATTGGATTTTAAAGAATTTTTATTATTTCGCCAGTAGACCACATACAGTACAAACTTGATTAACCGTCACTCTCTATTATCCATTATTCTCTAAAAAACAGCATATGCAACACAGGTATTACTTCTGTGTAGAATACGATACATTTCTGATCAAAAATCTCAAGCCTCGAAGAAACAAAAGAGGATAATGGATTATTTTGTATAGTATGCATGTTTGTATGAAAATATACACGTTGTAAATATATACGCTGATTTCCCTGTTAACCGTCTATTAGATTAGCCATCATAGTCCCGGTCCCGACGGTGACGGTTTTTTGAGTTTCTTCTGTACTATATTTGTAAATATCTGCTAGAACGCATACTCTATGAGTTGAATTAGGTACCACCAAATCCAATTTTGAAACTTTAATTTTGAAATTGTTTGCATTGTGTAGCTCAAAATTAAGCATATTTATGTAATTGTTTTCTTTTTTATTAACTTTTAAAATATATTTAATAATTATTCTTGATAAATATATGTTTTAAATCTTACATGCATTTTATAATTTTTGTCTTACAAATATTGTAAAATAAGGCCGGACTCCTTTTTATTTTTTTATGGGGTCTCATAAATTTTGTATTTGCTTGGCGTGTTCTTGGTAGGGAGTCCGCAAAGTATTTATCAAAATATTTAATCGTACGTAATTTTTAGGCGCAATTTTTTTTTTATAGAGCCCAAAGCCGTTTATTATGGGGCTCTTTAAAAAAAACTGATCCATGGGCCTTTGGTGTGCCAGGGCGACACTGCTAAGATATGAACTTATACTTATGTTAAATGTAATACTAATTAAAAACATACCATCATCATTTTCTGTGGAATTCATTTTTGTAATTTCAGTGTCTTTGTGTATTTCATTGTTGTCATATACATTGGAGTGTATTACCTAAAAAATTATATAAAATATGTTTTACTAGGTCAATTATGATTAAAATAATTGATTTCATAAAACAGTAACATGCTGTGGCATAATGTTTTAGGAATCAATTTACCTAATCTATATAACAATTTATGAATTAGGTATAAGTTAAGTGGTCAGTAGGTACTAATATAATACCAAGTCAATATAATTAAATTATTAAAACATAACCACTTAACAACCAGCAGAATGAAATGTTCTTAATAAAATGTTGATGAATAATAAAAAAGATTCAAGTTTCTTTTGATAAAAAATAATTGTTTTTAATTATTAATAGAAATATGAATTAGCCACATTAATAATTTGGAACTATCATAATCTAAAAACAATTTGGTTAATTTTTTTGTTAAAGTACCGGAGTCAAGAACCATAGTTGGGGTGTGGCGATTGCACAGGTTAAGATGGACCGTGTGATGCTATAAATATAACTTGAGGAAAAAGCACTTGTATATATGCCTTGAAAATAAAATAAACCTACATTATAAAATATATAATGAATGCAATTTACCAGAAATCTTAAAAACAATTGATTTCTTTTTTTTGTAATTGATGCTATAGAATGTACTGTTTTAAAAACTACAAAAATAGTATATGATAAATTGCATTTATACTTAATTAATAATTTATAAATATTTTTTTTTAATGTTAAGCTTGAATAGTAAATCATAATGTGCTCACCTCATTACTAATTTGTAAGTTATTCATCGCAAGTTGAAGTGATTCATTCTGGAAAGATTTTGGTGGAAGAATTTCACTATTTTCAACATCCGCCCAGAAATTATCTTCAATTTCATTAATATTGTCACTTTTCTTATTATCAGTATGTTGATTAACAAATGTATTTTGGACATTAGTTATTTGTTCAAATTGACTTTCAGGTCTTTCAAACCCATTATTAATAGGAAAGGAATGTTGTTCATCTTCAATTCCATTTTTATAATTATAGGTCGGCCTATTTGAATTAACTAGAGAATAAGTTGTTCCATTATGAGTGTCTGGAACAGAATATCTATTCTGAGTTAAATCTGAATTTAAAGTAGAATTAAACTTCTGTTGATTAGTGTTTTTATTAGTTGAAGACTGATCAATATAATTCCAATCATCTGTACTGCAGCTCCATTCGTCATTTGGTTGTGAAGGTTCAGCCTATAAGACAAAATTTTAAATACATTTTGTCAAAACAAACAATGACAAATGAAAATAGCAAACAACACTTACTGGTTGCTGTTGCAAATTTGAAAACGAATCCAAATTACCCCAAAAGTTATTGTTGGACATATTCTATACTCGAAGTCTACGCTCTAATTTCAAATAGATTTAATTAAATGTTTAGCTTATCTATTTGCAAATAATCGAGAGGTTGATACCATTATAAATAAATAATGATACTTAGATCTCAAAAACGGTCAACTAATCTTACCCTTTGAGTTGAAGATTTCTATTTTCACTGTACACTGTATACTTTAATCCATAATATACTCGATTACAAACTACCTTAAGAAGAAATATTCAAAATATTCCATTACTTTCACAAATCCATAAAAAGTTGAATCGTTCACGTCACTGAAAAAATTGATATGCAAAGTAGTAAGTACAATATTAGGCCATTAGGGTTATATGAAGACCAAGAGCCAAGACACAGTGCAACCATACCTGTATTAAATATAATATTGTAATATTGTACCCAACTATTGTACCCAACTATTGGCGGCTATTTCTGTATGGCCAAACCTGCCATAATCCTAAATAAAACAATATACTAAAATATACTATAATACGTATATTATATTATTTATTTTATAATTATTTAATATTATAATAATGTTATATTAATATATTATAAACTATGATCTATAACTATGTACAAGACAGAAGTATTAAAAGTCTATGAATATACTGTAGACTCAGGGCCTGATTTAGGCATTTTGTGGCCTAAGGCAAAATAAAAAACGTGGCCCCTTGGCAACAGTAGCGTTTATAGCCCCCCCCCCCTCCTCAAACGGCTCAAACGAGTTGTATATAACAAAATAATAATTTATATCAATTTAGTATTAACTTATACATTTTCACAAACATAATTATAATGTTTTTCATTTTTATCTCTACAGGCTACAGATTTCTTGTACCTATTATTTATTAATTAATATATATATACATTTATTATTGATATTGAAAACAAAATTAAACATTTCTTTTTTTTATATTATTTATTATTAATTGTAATAAAATTATTTTTATATTTATAATAGAAATAATTAATAAGCTATTTTATAAAATTACTTTTCTGCTTTTTTTAAAGCAAATTCATTTATTATGCATCGAAGTTTAAAGAAGATGTAAGATCGCTTTCTATTGATAGTAAACCTAAGTTATCAATTCTTTCTTATTAAAAATAGACGTTTTTTTATTTTCATTTACATTTTACATTGATAAGGATTAATTATTTATTTTTTTTTTGAAAATATTTTCGTTAGTTTCTTATATTTATTTTATACGATGAAAGTAGTACTCTAAAAAAAATAAAAAATGTTCATAAAAATCTGAGGCCCTCTAATAACGGAGGCCATAGGCAGTTGCCTGTCCTGCCTTATGGTAAATATGGCCCTGAGTCTGTAGTACTGTACGATACCTTTGATTTTGAACTTGATACATAGGTACTTATGGGTTTATAGTAATAGTTTTATACATTTATTTAATTTAATAATATCGTCTACTGCTGCAGCTGTAGCTGCGGCCTGAGAGCATAGTAAAGTAACTGAACAAACATGAAACAATAATAGGAATATTTTGTCAGTAATACTAACTTAATATTATTATTATTTACAAATACACCTAAACTATTACGGTTATTGGCGTTTCTGAAAATACATTACATATTTTATTGTTATTAGAAATATATTAACTTAATAAAACTGCTTATTTTTTGGTGCCATGAAATGGCAGTTTACCAATTGCGCTTGAAATTACCTTTTTATATACCAATTGCGCTCTTAATATTTCCAAATAAATACTTTACTTATGATGATTGTTCACGACTATTATACATGTGGGTAAATATTGACTAAAGTTAATAGAAGTTGCGTACTTGCGTCATTTTAGTTAATAGGAGGGAGCAAAACTATAATTGACTATAATATAGGATAGCGCACATAATATACGGATATAAATAGACCAAAAAAAAAAACAGATCTTTTCTCTCACAATATATAATTATATTTTTATCTCGATACAATTCCCATCTTACATAACTCATACGAGTCTGAGGCAAAAATAGATTAATTTTATAACAAAAAAGACGTGGGGTAGCTAAATAATAATTATGGTACCTAATACCTATACCTCAGTGACGTCATTTTCTATTTTCCTAGGGAGGTGACCGGTGAGGGGTCGAATAAATTGAATTGCAATATGAAACATAAAGGTAGGTAATTGAAAAAGATTATAAATGTTTAATATGTTTGATCCACTGAACTACTTGAAACAAAAAAAAATGTTCAAAAAAATAAGTATAAATCATTTGATCATTATATATATATATAGTATTATTAATATAAATATCATGTAAATTAATTTAAATTGGACATTTTCCCCTGAGTAAGTAAATAAAAGAGTAAAGACTTATAATATAGTTATAAGTTCTATATTACTATAAGTCTATGGTTATTTAACTTACAATTACGTTGGTAGGAGGTACAATATTTTTTATACCGTACTGAGTGAATGAGATAACACTAACAGAGATACGTGTCAATGTGTATTATTATTATCGCGAAATCGACGTTGATAAAACCGATTGGATAACAAATAATATTCCAAGTTCCAACACGTACCTACATTTCATATTTTCATTCAATTTAAAAATTTGAAATACATTTGTTGTACCAATATTGGTTTATATTTGTAATTTTTATTGTGTTTATATTCTTCGAGTGATTTATTTGCGTCTAAATATGGTTTTGTTAACTATGATAGCAAGAATTCCTGACGGATTACCATTAGCAGCATCTATGCAAGATGACGAACAGGTATTTTTTAAGAACCATTTAGAATATATTATTATGAATTAGTTTCATTAATGATTTGTTGAAAAAACAATATTGTGACGATTTTTAATACTTTGTTTCTTATACAGGTCGGGAGAAAATTAATTGAGTATCAAAATCAAGCAAAACTGCTTTTTAAAAAATTAAACTTTCAGTCTCCAAAACAGTGCACAATTGAATCTGTACCATATTACTTTCAGTAAGTATGATACAAATATTTTTATTTTAATTAACTCACACCCAATTGGGCAATTAGATAAATAATGTAAGGATATATACAATGTTTAGTACTTATATAATAATTACAGAAGTTAATTGGAACTAAAATGTACACAGATAAAAATAATTAAAAATAAATATATACATGAGTGGCCCAAGAATTATTTATTTATTTTGAAATCTCAATGCAATAATATGAAATATTTTTATTTAAGCTATTTAATTGAAAGAGATGTTTGTTACTTGGTATTGTGTGAAAAAAACTTCTCAAAACGTTCTGCATTCAGTTTTCTGGAAGACATAGCAGCCGAATTCAATAAGCTGTACGGACGACAAGTATCAACAGTTTCACGGCCTTACACACTAATTGAATTTGGTAATTCATTATGATTTTATGTATCCGAGTACAGTCAAATCTTGGTAACTTATAAGTTTAATGCAGATTAAAGAAATTTAAATTTAATTAAAATGTAGAGTTGATTACTTGACTGTATTGATATTATTATCTTTATGAAATGTTAATATTATTTTAAATACCTATATTAATAAATTATAAACTGTTGATAAATATACTAGTTAAATATTTTGATTATTTTAGATAATTACATTCAAAAAGCAAAGAAAAATTATATAGATTCTAGAGTACGAAGAAATCTAAATTCATTAAATAATGAACTTCAAGATGTACAGAGAATAATGGTTCAAAATATTGATGATGTATTACAAAGAGGCACTGTTTTATCAGGTAATATATTTTAATGTTCTACTTTTTATTATTATTAGATATATTATACTGTTGGAAAATAAATCCTAAAAATTAATTAAGATGGATTTAATTAGTGAATATTGGCAAGTGTTGAAGTGTGTAAAGTGAAAAAAAAAGTTTGTTTTAAAAAGGAAATAGAACTAAAATATATATAGAGTATGTGAATCCTACTTAATTTTTTTAATAATATCATATTAAAATATATTTTATAACTTAAATATTATGAGATTATAATTAAAGTTCAATATATATAATTTAATAATAATAATAAAATTCCGTCAATGAAATATTCAAGACAATTTTACAAGAATCAGCATTTAATAACTTTAAATTGTTGTGATATATCCTGAACTACATAACAACTATTTTGACATTTAATTTATATTTGTAATAACTCTATATACTAGAGTAGGTACCTAATTATTTATTTTGATTGTATAAATCCAATATTCAGCATGTCTTAATTTGATTTGATTTATTTAAAACTGTTGGACTGTGTAATACTATTCATTAATTTCATTATAGCAATCTATACAACAAAACAAATGTTTATGAATTAGTTTATGCAGTAAAAATAAATAGTTATAGTAACTTGATTAAAATACAATATGTACCAAACAATTTAATTTATTTAAAATACAAATATACCAAACAATCTCATATATTTAAAATAAATTTTAATTACATGATAAATACAGAATGAGAGATACAATTCTTGAATTTAAATATTATAGAAATAATTCATTAATACTATTAAATGCATGGTATTACATGACTGTTATCAACTGAATTAAAATATCTGTATTATCTTTTTCAGAACTTGATACAAAAGCACAAAATTTATCTATATTATCGAAAAAATACAAAAAAGAAGCTACCAATCTCAACCTTAAATCAATGTACATAAAACTTACCGTTGCAGCAGTTTTTGTTATTTTATTATTTTTATATTTTTATGTTTTGTAAATATTAATGAATAAGTAATTTATTTAATACTACATAATATTGGCTGGGGGGAAATTATTTTAAAAACTTTTTACCTATTAAAATAAATAAATAAAAACTTTTAGAACCAACTCTTTATTTATAATTCGATGTATAATATTCTTCTTCCAGTTCATATAGTTCTGTTGACATATCATCAACTAGACTTGTTAGTTTGCGATCGCACTCCACTTGTTTGGTGCGAAAAAGTTTTGAATTTTGAGCAATGGCTTCATTGACTGATGGAAAATCATTCAATATAAGATATTGTTTCATATCTGAAACTAGTTTCAAAAGTGATTCACCAGCACGAACAATGTTAGCTGCTCTGACTTCCATTTCAAATGCTATCAATTCGCTTCGAGTAGCTTTAGAAATTTGTGTTTGATCATCATCAGTCTTGCATAGTTTTACAATACCTAAAAATATGAAATAAAATCTAAAAATTATATTATATTTGATTTTATAATTTCAAAAGCAACAGTTACATTATAGCTGTAATACTAAAATATATAAAATACTGCACACAATACACAAAAAGTTCTAAACGAAGAAAACTGTTGGATCGGTCTCTATTGCTACAGAAAGTATAAGTATGTACCTATATTATAATATTACAATTAAATTATTATTAGTTGTTTCTAAATTTGATTGGTTAAATTAATATTTTTTTATACCATAGAATGGTATGAATAATTTCTTTGTAAAAATTACTAAAAATTTCAAAATGTAATTGAGTATGTAAGTATTTAATGGTGGAAAGTTGCAAGTCTGCAATCAAAATATAACTAAAAAAAAATATATATAAACTTAAACAAAAAATGTCAAAGATCTAACTATATATAGGCCTATAGCTAACATTTAGCCAAAATATTTTGAAAATTATATCATGTCTAAAAAAAGTTAATAGTTTGCACTTCTGCAGTTTTTCCCAGTTATTAAGAAAGGTACAATGTACAATATAGTAAAAGTACTTAGTACGCCTTCTCCCCTCCTAAATACAATGCTTCAAGAAACCATCATTATTGAAGATAGGAGCACATTTCCTGCTCCAAAATATCATTCAACAAATAATAATAAAAAAAAACCATGATTGTTAGGTGTACATTCACATACTTTGCTCAATATCTGAAATTGTGAAACAAGATGTGAGTTACCAAACAATAATAAAATGTTCTTCTTCGTATTATCTGTTAAAAAAATAAATATAGAACCAACTTGTACAAAAATTCAATTAAATGTAGATATTAATATAAACTTTTAATTGAAGATTTTTTTATTAAATTAAAGCGGATTTTGAATTTTAAACATAACTTACCTTCAAAATTTTCCAGCATACATTTCACATCACTTTTTAACCGATTTGTATAAGACTTGGTGACAGACATTGAAGTAGACATATATAATTATATAAATATAAACACCTACAACAGATAACATACAATTATAACTGAACAGTTAAACTTCCCAGAAACATTACTAAAACAGTTTCAATTTATATAATAAAAATTAATAAAATCTAAATACAAGTATTACCAATTGAATATTTAATACAGCATTCCAATAAATTATAATGCCTGGTGTCTGAATAAAATAATACAAATTATTAAAGATTTACTTTATTTGGTTTAATACTTTAGTAATAGTAATTATTAAATAATTAATAATATTTAATACTTAGATTAGTATACTATAATATGATATAATTATAATAATACTATATTGTTTGTACTTTGTAATAACAATATTATGTTTAATGTTTATGATTATGACCATGTACAATAATAATATGTTGATAATATTATCTCAGGACACAAGTGTTATCAGAGAATTTGTAGCGTTAGAGTCATTCCTCCATGAAAAAAATTTGTTCTTTTTAGCTTTTTCTTCTGAGAGTTAAGAACACATAGCGCTGTTTGTCGGTATGTCAATATAACCTATAATTTAATGTTCTTCTCGAAACGAAGTCTCTACGAGTTTCGTCCATTCAGTTTCTTTTGCGATTATTCGCATTTATATCCTCGTTTATCTGGTTGATCGTTTGGTTTTTTGTCATCATGGCTCCAAAGAAGGTAGTTGTACTATATTTTAAATATAAATCATGTTCGCGTAGTTTTAAATTAAATATTGTTCCTCTTATTAGTTATTTCCTATGTGCATGATCTTAAACCCTGCGTCCAGAACACTTGTGTGTTATTTAGATAACTAAAACAGCTTTGTTACTTTGAGATTAATATCATTGTTTTGTTTTATTAAACTTGTATATTTTAAATATAAATATTAGTCTGACACTAACATGAGTTTTCATTCCAGCCAAGCTCCAGTAAAAAGGTTGGAAAGAAAGCGAAGATCGCCCCAGCACCTCTCGTCAGTGAGAAACCAAAAAAAGTTCTTAAACAGAAGGTTGTTAACCCTTTGTTTGAAAAAAGACCAAGGAACTTTGGAATTGGTAAGTCGAATTTTATTAAATTAGTTAGGCACAAAAATATCAAGCCAGGTTTAAAATAATTTTATCGCAATGATGCTTGAATTTCTTCACCTGATTTAAAATGTATTCTACTTAGTAGTTTTATTTAAAATAATGCTGTAAATGACATACTGAGCGAAATTGGTTTCAATATTTTATTTGATGGATACTGTTTGATACTTCAGCTTAATATATTATTAATTATATCTAATGCAATTTATCTTTTTTTTACTTAGAATATAGTTGTTTGAGTAGTTATATTGAGATAAGTGAAGGTACTTTCTTATTTTGATGTGTATATTGTATAGTAGGTATTTAGAAAGAAAGGAAACTATTAAGTTTAGATTCAAGTTACATATCAATTACTATTAAAATAATATTTTGTTTTAATAAGTTAATTTATTATTTATTAAATACATTTACCTTGGCCATGATGCTTGAATTTCTTCAACGGAACTTTTCATACAATTAAAGTATGTTGAGAGTAATGTTGAAAATGACATTCTGAGCTTGAATGTTTTATTAAATACAATAACCTTGGCCATGATGCTTGAATTTCTTCAACGGAACTTTTCATACAATTAAAGTATGTTGAGAGTAATGTTGAAAATGACATTCTGAGCTTGAATGTTTTAAAATTGTTGAATGATGAGTTGTTTTATTAATTGATTTACAATGATAATCAAATACACATTACGAGCTTTTTAACTCTGACAAATCTTAACTTATATTCGATTTGTTTTTTCTAATATTCACTATTATCAATCCAAAACTTAATTTTCCTATGTCAACATATTGCTGCTAATCATATTGTATAAAGTTTTCTCTGGCTGAAGAAATTTTTCATAATAATTATAATATTAAAACATTAATGTAGTGATGTAAGTTTTCATGAAATGATAGGTACTATAATAGCTGATTGCGACAAAAAAACATGCTAAATGGTGCAATTGGCATCATCTATAGTGAATGTATTAAATTAATTTTAAATATTTTTATACATTTAATTGAGAACTTGCTATGATGTTAAATTTTTATGTTGAACAATTTTATGAAAATACATTTTATGAGCTTTTTAACCCTGAGCAAAAGAATATTTATATTGTAAAGTACTATGACTACAGATCTTACATGTAAAGGAATTGTTTTTTATTTATTTCTGTAACACAAATATTGCCATGATGAGTTACATAATTATTGATAGAATCTATGAGAGTATTTTTATGAGCTTTTTAACACTGAGCAATTTAGCTATATACATAGTTGTGTATATACATACTGTTGTAAAAAAAATACAATTCTATGATAGTAATTTATATAGAATTCTGTAAGTTTAAATAACATAAATTAAGTTTCTTAATTAATTTTAGGTCAGGATATTCAACCCAAAAGAGATTTAAGTCGTTTTGTAAAATGGCCAAATTACATTCGTATTCAACGTCAAAAGTCTGTTCTTCAAAGAAGGCTCAAAATTCCTCCACCAATCAATCAATTCTCATATGCCGCAGACAAAGCTACTGGTAAGTACACAGTCTACGCTTAAGATTGATATTTCAAACTTCGATGATATATAATATATTATATACATTTTTTAGTCACTCAGTTATTTAAACTGATGGAAAAATACAGACCTGAAACTGCTGCTATGAAAAAGAGGAGATTGCAGGTAATTTTTAAACTAATTTAAGATGTAAAAATTATTTACTTTTGTTTTATAATATTTTCTTTTATATACTTATATAGAAAAGAGCTGAAGATAAAATAGAAGCAAAGGAAGATACACCAACAAAGCGTCCAAATGTTATTCGTCAAGGAATCAATACAGTTGTAAACCTTGTCGAACAAAAAAAAGCGCAATTAGTTATCATTGCTCATGATGTGGATCCTTTGGAGGTTTTTATTTTAGTATTTAAAAAAATTGATAACCTGTGATTCATAAAATTTTTCTTATAGTTGGTAATATATCTGCCAGCATTATGCCGTAAAATGGGAGTCCCTTACTGCATAATTAAGGGCAAATGGAGATTGGGAAACCTTGTTCGTCGTAAGAACTGTACTGCTTTGGCTATTACCCAAGTAAATATAATAATCAATGTGTACCTCCGACAGTTAAAATATTAATTTTTTTTTTAATAGGTTGATACAGGTGACCGGGCTTCTCTAGCTAAACTGGTGGAATCTATTAAGAACAACTTTAACGAACGATTTGATGAATTCAAACGTCATTGGGGTGGTGGTGTTTTGGGTGCTAAATCTGCTTGTCGTCTCGCCAAAATTGAGAAAGCAAAAGAAAAGGAACTGGCGCAAAAACAATAAGATTTATGTAAATGACATTCACCTAATAAAACATGAAAAAATTGATATTTTGTATTTACTTTTCCGTTTATAATATTTATTAACCCATAATAATAAACACATTACTAATCTAAATTTAAATTACAGTAGAACTAAACCCTTCTTATTTTAACTGCCCAATTGTATGTACTATAATATGGTTTTTTTCATGGCAGGAATAGATTATATTTAGGTGTACTACACTGACCAGCGAGAGAGCTCGCCGATTCTGCGTATCCCCCGTGTCTACTTGCTATTGAAACCGGTTCCCCTATGGCAAAGTGTTGATTCTCTCGTTGGACAGACTACAGCATGATTAAACACAATTTCTAAGATAAGCCATAAGCTACAACCATAGACCTATAAACTAATACAGTGCTTCCCGCACCATACTGCCAATGGTTAATCCAAACGTAATTACTGAGAGAGAAAACAACATATGAGCATAAGAGAGAAAAAAACGTGTCTTAGCACACTAGTAACTTCCTCTTTTTTTCTCCATGCTCATATGTTATGTTCTATTCTCTCTAGTTTATAGGTGTATGGTTACGACGCTTAGATATATTACAGTGACAACTAATATTTCATATCTTCTGTATCCATAGGTGAAAAGTACTCATTACCAATAGAATTAAATATGATATTTGATTGAAATTGGTTACATCAAACCATGAAATAAAAACCTATGCAGGTTGTATACATTAATAAATAGTTTATTATGGATGAAGCAGTAAAATATAAATATACTACCGTAGCCTTATTAGTGACACTTGACTAGACAAGAAGTTTAATTTTATGGTCCTGATCCTGAATCCTAATTTAACAAACCAAAGCTGCACCATTAGACTACTCCACCTCAGATCACATATTTTATATTTTTGGCATTGGATGGTTGTTAAATCTCATCTAATGGGGCACTAAAAATTTAATCATACGGGACATGTTGACTTCATTAGTCCTAGTGTTTGACTAGTTACATATAAGTGTGAACGAAATACGAATATAACTAATAAGTGCAGAAGCAAAGAAAATTTTTTACAATAGAACAAAACCACCTATATCGCGTTAAAATTAAAATATTATGAGGTAAGACGTAAACAAGGTGGATCCACCTTGGACATAATCCTGAATTAGTTGAGGGGGTATATCTCCCCCCCCCCCTAGAACCTTTGTTATATATGAAATTTATCAATTTGTAACTCCCTTTAAATACCTATTTAATATACAAAAACCTACAAATAGGTATTTTTACATGGTAAAAAATGTTTAACCCTCATCAGTATAAATTCATAATTACGCCATTGTCATGAATCAAGATAAATACAATTTAAGTATATCCTAATTCCAAAATCATAGATTCGTCACAGATACCTAATAAAGATTATGAGATTCGTAATTCTTGGGTAAAAGTTTGTAGAAAGCCTAATACCTATATTCTTAAATAGGTATGCTATCTAGGTACAGAGTTATGGATTGCTGCCTTATCGGTAATACCTATAGGCTATATTTGACATAAATATAAACTTAGTAGACAAAAGATTAATTATGGATTAAAGAATTGATTCCAATTCAATATTATAATTATTATTCTGAATCAAAATCAGAAAATTACCTATTCTATAATGCATTCAATTGAATTTATTCATTGAAAATATAATTTAATTATTAATATATTAGCACAGGTTTTAACAGAAAAATGTATATTAGGTATTTACTATTGTCTATTTTGAATTTTGATCGAATTTATTAACGAATAAATGACCTACGATATTCTATTAGGTACTAGGTAGTGACATGAAAAAGTTAATGTTGTCATCAATATAGTAATATTTCTATGGTAATGTGGTAATATCTATTAACTGACGGTTAATATATGGCTACACTGTAAAATTAATTGACGCATGCGCAACCCATGGAAAATAGTTGTAATTTTTTTTACAAACCTTATGGGCAATGGCTATTGGGTTTTGTTATTGTTAAATATTGTAATATTCAATATTGTATATTTTTTTTTTTTTATGTCTTAATCTTATTTTTTCCATAACAAAAAGTAATATTTAATAGTATTTATTTTATACTGCTTATAATTAATTGCTTCAAGCAAATAATAAACAATTTACCAATAAAAACATGGAAGTGAGTTACGAAAATGAAGGTAAGATGTACATCAACCTTTTTTTTTTTTTTTTTTTATTTACATAAGCCGCAACAGCAAAGGTTATTGGCATTAAAACATTAATATTTTTTAACAAAAAGAAACATTAATAGTGATATGTACAGAGAAATAGAATATGAAAATAACAATAGATAGATACAAAGATAAATAGAAAAATGAGTACATAATAATGAACAGTATGTTTGAGAAATATCTAGGTTATATTAAGTGATATAATCCCGTTAATTTTAAAAAGTTAATTATTTGCTTTATGTTGATAGACTGTGGGCTAAGGGCTTCTTCCAGGTTGTCTGATATGTTGAGGTTAATTCTGATGTCGGCGAATTTACAGTACATCAACCTTATAATGTTATGTTGTTGGTTATTGTAAAAATATTCTTACTTTATCACTAAAGAATATTATAAAACATGCCTACATGTGCATGACATGAAAATGAGAAATGCATTCCAATCACCCATGAAAGGGTCGAAAATATACAGTTAATATTCAACTTTATAAATACCAAATACTCATAATGTACATTTTACTATTTTAGTAATCTTCGTAAGTTTGTATCGTTATAAAGACGTAGAGTATCTATTAGTATTACTATATTGTGTATATTAGTAGAATTTATTGGTTACTTATTGTATGTTCTATAATTCTATCATGTTTACAGCCAATGTTTTTCTCACCATTCTATTTATTTTCTTACATTTCTCAATACCTATCAAAAAATTTATTTAGCTAAAAAAATATTTAACTATTTAAAAAATCAAATTTAGACGGTTTTATCCTAGTTTGTTATCATTTTGAAGAGTAGCACTAAAAAAAGTGTGGCAGGTACACAAGTATACAACTATGTAGTATTTGGATCAACACTTGAGTCAATGATCTGACATAAGTGACTTAGATTTCAAAATTGTCGAAAATGATAATGACCATGTCAATTTAACAGTATTTATGTCAAATTCTATGTTTGACTGTGGTCGTAGTACCTCAGATCAATAAATTCTATTAAAAACATGCATCTGATAGTACATCAATGCTTTTTCAGTTGATAGAACTAAAAACTTAAGTAATAAACTTTATATTCTTTAAGTGAGGTTAGACTGTTTATGATCCTTAAAGGTAAAAACCAAATAAAAATATGGTATATGCATTATAGGTTGTTCCAAAATTGTAGATTTTTTTGACTCTCAGTTGTTACTAAACATTTCACATGTAATACAAAGGATGGATTAAGGTACTTCCTAAAAGGAATTGCAAAAAAAAAATAGTCATGTTAATATAAAAAAAATTGGATATAAATTGTATAAAATTCAAGACTTGAAGAGAAAAACAGTCTAATTTTGATTTGAGCTAAGCTATTGAGACATTTTTTAAAAACTAATAGCAGCGCAGAACATACAATAGGTTAATCTACTTATGTTGTAAATTATGAATGGTTTAATAATTTTATTATTTAAATAGTACTGATATGTTAATAGTTGGAGTCTAGGACATAAAGAGATGATATTAGACAGGATAAGTAAAACTAATTATTTGGTTTTTCATCGCATTAATAAAAAAAAAAACAAAGCACATTACTATAAAATCAACGATTTCTTCATCTCGTTCAAAATCATGAATTGGCCAACTTATTTTATTAAGTATTTGTAACTTTTGTGTTAAAGATAAATAATTATATTGTATCAAATGATGCTACTACTTATGTTTCATTAAAGAAATTACATTTTATAAACATTTTTGTTTAGGATATGACAATGATTACCAGTCTAAATCTAAAGGAAGTATTTTGACTAGAAAGAACAACACTATGCCAGTATGGGGAAATGAACGTACAATGAACTTAAACACCCTAATTTTAACTAATATTCAATCATCTCATTATTTTAAAGGTAATCATGAAAGATATAATTAATAAATTAATTAGTAAATAATCAAATTGATGCATGCTGTTTTTTTTTTTTTTAATTTTATTTACTGTTTATTCAAAACTTAATGTACTGTATTAAGATATCTTAGATATCTTGAGATATACTTCTATATACTGAATATTAAATCTTTTATTATTTTAGTAAATTTATATGAATTGAAAACGTACCATGAAGTTATTGATGAAATTTATTATAAAGTACAACATCTTGAGCCATGGGAAAAAGGTAGTCGTAAGACCTCTGGACAGACTGGAATGTGTGGCGGTGTAAGGTTTTAATTTAACTAATTATTATTAATGTTCATCTAATTAGATTTTGTTCTAAATTATTATTTATAATATTAATTAGGTCAGAGGAGTTGGTGCCGGTGGAATAGTATCTACAGCGTTCTGTCTTCTGTATAAACTGTTCACATTGAAATTGACTCGCAAGCAGGTAACTGGGCTAATTACCCATTGCGATTCACCTTATATACGTGCTTTGGGTTTTATGTACATCAGGTAAGATTTTGATCAATTTATCCCAAAGTGTATAGTGGAGGATAATTGTTTCAAGAATAATAACAATTCTGAAAGTATTCCTATCTCCTGTTATGTGTGACACATAAATACATAATTAATTTCCTGTAAAGTGGTTTTACATTAAATAGCTTTTAAATATTCTGTTACAGGTATACTCAGCCCCCTGGTGATTTATGGGATTGGTATGAATCTTTCTTAGATGACGAAGAGGTAAACTTTCTTAAGTTAGGTTAATTTATATACATGTTTTCATTCAAAATATACTACTTGATATTACATTAGGAAATGGACGTAAGAGCTGGAGGTGGTCAAACAATGACAATTGGCAATATATTAAAGAGCTTTTTGTTCAAATTAGAATGGTATTCAACACTGTTCCCTAGAATCCCTGTTCCCATTCAGGTAGGTATGTCGGCTAAACACATTCATATTTATTACTTTTAAATCTTAACTGCATAATAATAAATATCATGTAAAATATTAATAAATTATCATTTATCATTTATCATTTATATTGTTTTCAGCAACAAATGGAAAAAAAAAATGAGTGAGAAGTATCCTCCTGTAGTTGAAGAGACACCTAGAAGAATTAATATACCTGAAAAGAATTTCAGGTAATACAATAATTTTTTTTAATTCTATTTAACTTAAATTAATTCTGTAAATAATATTTTAGTAGGGATCGAGATGACCATAGAAATAGAGGAGACTTATCTGACACTGCAAGGCCTCGAGAACGAATTGAACGTAGAGAAAGATCACATAGAGATTATCGTGATAGAGATTATGAACGCAAGCCTAGTAATGCAAACTCTCGAGAAAGGTTAGAATAATTTCATTAAATAAATATATCTATGCTAACTTATAAATAATAATTATTATTAAACACAATAATTGCTAATCACGTATAACCTTAATGGCTAATAAGTTTATAATTTAATGATTTTACCATAAGAAAAGCTTGTTTTTTATTTAAAAAAATTTAGAAAAATATTTTTCAAACTTTTGAAAAAGGTTAAATGTTTTATATAATATGTGTTTGTAAGTTAGTATCGTATACATTTAATATCTCTGTAAACATGATGTAATACTAAAATGATATTAATTACATAATAAATATATATATAATAGTTGGAAATGAAGGGTTCAATGGACAAAAATTATTTCATAATTTCGGTAATTTAGATTATACTATTACACTAAAAATAACTAAATAGTAAATAATTAAATTTAATATAATGATATATTTTAATTAGGTATATTATAATACTATTGTTTGTTTTGTTTTAATTTTAGATCACCTTATGTAAGTCGAAGAGATGAATATAAGAAAAGGTAATAAATATAACTTTTAATTACCTTGTAATAAATTCTAATTAATAATTATTATTTTAGTTCTTCTAGAAGTCCAAAATACGGCAGCAGTAAAAGAAGAGATCGGGATGATTACAAGTAATTTAAAACATTTTTTATTTGTTTGTCCTAATAAAATTTAATATATAAATTGGTGTGAGAGAGGGACTATTGCATATTTTATTTATGTTAAACATTACAAAACTCTTGCTTGTAAACTGTAAAAATTGTACTTAAAACTAGTTTTTGATAAAAAAAAAAAAAAAACAAAAACAAACCTTTTATAAAAATAAGATATTTATGTAAAAAAATAATAATCAAAAATTGAAACAGGTGTAGAACTATTCTAACAACAAAATTATTTCCTTAAATATTAAAATTTAATTTATATGTATGTTCTAGGTCAAGATCAAAATACTGATGAAGGATTTAAAGTGTAAAATGGATAAATTTTTTAAATTTTTTCACTCCATTAACAAATTAAGAGATTGAAATTCTTAGTTTAAGTTGTACATACATACATTAATAAATTACTCAATTTCTGTATTTTAATTCATTTAAAAATAAAGATAATTAATTTTCAATAATAAAAAAAAATGACATGTAATTTGTTTATAAATATTATAATTACTATTCAAAATATGTTTGATTCCAAGCCATTACATATGTGTTCCTTGATCTAACATGTTTTTCCTTATCTTCCATCATCATACTAGTTAATGGATATACTTCTTTCTTTTTTAAAATTGACGTAATTTTATGCCAAAAACCATTGTTTGTTGTCCTTGCATTTCTATCGTCGTTGCATTGATTATAATCACTTAAGGCATTGAATGCAGTTGTATTATCAAACTCTGGTATCCAATCAACAAATTCAGCTTTAAATATTGTATTCATTACACTTTGGTATACCATATCAGTAACATTTTTACTATACAGGAAATCAACATGGTTGAATTTGTCAAATTTGATGAGATGTAACCCTAATCTGTTTGGCAAATGGGAATACAACTCCGCCACATCCTAGATACAAGACAAATTAAATATCTAATAATATTTGTTAAAAATGTGGAATGATTTATTACTTAATTTAAATATTTTTTAATCTGTCTAATTCTCAACCAATAAATTATGAAAAAATACAATTAATTTTTACTTACTGTAGGATCTGCTAGTATATCGTTTTTAGCATAATAGAAGGCGATTGGAACAATTATGTTGCTCAAATTGTATTTTAGTGGATGTGAACAATTATAAACATCAAGGTTTTTTTCTATTCCAAAATCAAATTGTTGAAAGTTTTCTTAAAAAGGCATATTTTGAAATTAAATTTTAAATATTTTAAGTCTAGAGTAACTATTATATTTACTTGTAGTGATTTCTTGTGCGAAATGAATTAAAGTTTTCACCGAAGTGCCAGCTGGATTGTGACTTAATATTATGGGAAGTAAGGTCTAAAGAAAAAATAGAAAATTGATTTATAATTTTATTTAGGCATAGACTTATAAACTAGAAAGTTTGTGCATCTAGTGACTGAAAGTAGGGCTCGTAGTAAAAATATATCATTATTGTCATACATGCAAATGTAGTGGGTCAGTCTAATTTACTGAATATGTTGCCCCTGTAGGCTGTAAGTGTTACTAATGCACAACATATCAAAATATGTGTTAGCTTAAATATTTTAGTGAATTAATACATTAGCAAAAGTTAAAAGTGAAAACATTATCTGTGTTCTCTTATTAATTGTTTAAAATACTTTATTTTTTTTAGTTTGTACTGACCTGACAAAAATATAAACCACAAGCAAATAGATAATGGTCGAAGTTCGATCGTAAATCAATTTACTCGAATATTAAATACATATATAACAACCCAAGTACTACACTACATTGGGATTACCTACTAAAACTGAACTCAAATTTGGTATGTTGCCCATTTGTAAGACTGTTGACTGAGACAACACGTGCGGGTGCGACGCCCTTTTAAAATAATTTTGTAACCAAACAAATAAAGGTAGGACAAAATAAAACTAACAAAATAATTTTTTACGAAAATTAAAAGCTTAAAAAGTGGTTTAGAGAGAACCTACATCTACAATGCCGATAAACCAAACACTTCAAAAACCTTAAAATTGGGGCGTACCATTTATACACTGTCGGCATTATACCTAGCACTATCAATTATCAATATTGGGCATTGTAAAATAAACTGGCCGAGTCCTGGTTAATACTTAATGCACATAGGCGCAAATAGCCCATTTTTTTGGAGGCACTAAAGCTCCCCCTCCGGCCCTCTTATAATATTTTATAAAAATGATATATTATACTCAGTACTAAGTTTGTACTGACTTTTGAATTGGCGGGGACTTGGTAGAAGCCCTCTCCGGCTCTCCCCTCTAATTTTGCGCCAATGTCAATGCACCAGGCTCCTACTGCCAGGGCTTAGCACCCGAATCATTTATTCGGGTTTCGGGCGCTGGATGTATTTTTAACACGAATTCGCAACATTTGTTTTAGACCAAACTCAATTTTTTAATGTACAGTAGATACATAAGATACATAGGTAGGTACATAAGATTTTATTGGATTTTATTTTCAAGAAAATTGTTATTGAATTTACCTGTGATTGACTGTAAGATTCTCCCTGTTAATTTGTTGTTATTATTATTAAACAACTAACTACAGAATAGAATTCACCACAAGAAATACATACAAAATGATATATCACATGAAGAGTTTGTAAAAAACAAAATTATTCGGGTTTCGGGTTAACCCGAATGATTTATTTGGGTTTTGGTTAATACGGGTGTTTTGAAAACAGAATCATTGGTGTTATAATATATGGGTTTCGGGTGTTTGATTTTTTAAGAGTGTTTAGGGGTGTTAGGAATTCGGGTGCAAGGCCCTGTTAAGTGTTAATATTTAATCAATTTACCATATCGAATTGAACAGCATCCTCCCCAAACATTTTATAAACAATATACTTTTTACACAACGTTGAATTGATAGCGTTATCTCCACATAAATATTTATTCACTAATTTGCTAGCAGCGTTTTGCGGTAAAAACGCTCCTTTTGAAATCCAATTCGAAGCTTTCTGAAATAAAAAAAATACTTAAATAATATGCATAAACTGTTTAAGAGTAGGCAGATAACTAGATAAGTGAGTCATTATTTTAAAACCGTTTACACGCACTTGTATTTCGTTTGCATACGGAACTAAAGTATTTAAAAAAGAAGTCATGTGATGAACGTAAGCCACCGGAGCTAAACTTATTTGCGCTCGAATTTTATAATTATATTCCGGGCGCATAGAGCACATGACGAAAAACATACAAGATCCCATCGAATGGCCTATGTAGTATAATTGACTTTGGTTCGTATGTTCTAAGATGTAATCTATGGTGGCCGGCAAGTCGTAGATACCCATTTCGTGGAAACTATAACAAAAAAATATAGTTAGGTATATATAAGAAGTATATTACGTATAACTCGCACCTAAAACGGCAATATACCTACAACCATAGTCTTGAGGAACAACGTAAGTTCAAGTAGCCTAACGAAATAACTTTTTAAGAAATTCGATGGTAAATAAATTACATTATTATACAATATTGATAGTAATTTAAGTTACTTTTTTTTTTAATAAAATTACTAAATTACTCATTTTTTTTATAATACCTACATTTTAAGAACCAATTGATCATAATTCATAATATATTCATAATAGGTACCTATGTAAATATATAACTGAGATTTACTGACAGAAATATTTTTGTAATAATTGTTCTACAAAAAAACTCGTCTAAATTTTATCGTGTATAGAAAATGCTAATATAAACATTCAGTGAAATTTTCAAGTATCTACAGTCATACGTTTTTTAATTATAACAAAATAAGAAAATCGTTACATGAGAAATCGAGTGAATATCAAACATAAAAATTTAATTGAATTTCTTGTATACATTTTTTTTTTTTGATAAAGGTAGACAAATTTATGGATAATCTTGTATTACATTTTCAAATCTTAGATTTAAAAAAAAAAAAATTTATGAATTCTCAACTCAAAATAATTAGCTAATTTTCGTGATTTTTCCGTATTCTGTCAAGATTTGAACTTTAAATGCTTATAAATAAAAACTGTTTAATATTTTTTAAGGATTTTTAATATTTTTCAAATATAATAGTAACATAGTAGTAATATAGTAGGAGCCTTGTATTAAATTTTCAAGCTTTTTTACCCAATAAATAAAGTTTTATTGACATCCATAGAAAAAAAAAATGGAAACTGAAAATGTCCGTAAACAGCTCAAAATAAGTCAAAATATTTGGAAAATGTTATGGTGTATAGAAAATGCTAATATAAACATTCAGTCAACATTTCATGTACACTAGGTCTTGTTTTAAAGTTGCAACAAAAACCAAAATCGATTGGTTTCCGGTAGGCGGCAATAGTATTATTAATATATATTTTCTATATTGACATATTTCATTATTATGAACTATTATTATATATATTGTATATTTAAATTGTCATATTGTGTGCCCCAAATGTAAAAAAAAAACCACCAAATTTTAAAATAATATTATTTATTTGAAATACTATGTAAACATGTCAAATACACTCACTTGATTACCCTAAACTACAATAGTTTTATTTAACTAATGGCATTTGTTGTTGATGAAGAAAAAAAATAGTTTTATTTAATATTTATTATTCACAGTGTCAACTTCTACAATATGTATATGTTTTATTGTAATGTATCAAAATCCCGTTCCTCCAGTTATTTAGTCATTTTATTCAGACATACCCCTCCAAAAGACGGCATGCAATTTGGACATTCCAATTTCTATTTATTTTTTTGGCATGCAATTTGGATGCACCGCAGCTAGTATATACAATATGGGCGCTCACGAATTGCCTCCCATCTGACCCTCGAATTGCCTCCCATGAATTTTTTTTTTCAAATGGTTACCCGTATTGCCTCCTGATTTCAAAATTATTATTCACTCGAATTGTCTCCCAAGAGCGTCACTACCTACTCTTGTACTGGAATCGCATGCGATAGCTATAATTAATCTATTTATAAAAAAAATTATCAAACATAATTTAGATGAAATATCATTCTGTTATACAGTCAAAACCTTAAGTTTGTATAATATAAATGTTGTAGTATATAGACTGACACAGCAGTAATAATTAATAATATTAAAAATAATTTTACTGGTTGTTCAGAGATCTGTTCTAAAGCATTTCGTTTCAATTTGTTGCTGAGTATCTGTCTGTTGATTTTTTGCTCCCAGTCTTTCGCACAATCGTGATTAAGTTTACTATTTTCGAACTGGATTTTATTGCGTTGATCGGTTTTCAAATATAAGCTGTACATATTTTTTTACGTACATGCCCACTGTTTAATGTCATTAGCTAATTATTTTTGGTATCCAAACTTAAAACCATCACATATTATAATGGTTTTACCTTTTTCGCTGATCACTTTCATTTTTATAAAAATATATGTACGTATATATATATATATATATATATACTATTTGAGAACGTGTTATGTATCGTGGTTGCAAAAACGAAATTGACTGTGTTGAACTGTTGATGATAGACTAATCATTAAATGATAATCACTAATCGTGGATAAGATTATTGCATTCGAAAAATTAATCTGTCTGGGAAATACTTTCTTAAACATTTTATTTTTGACCATTACGGAATAATATAATAATCGATAGTACACATACAACTATCGATATATTAATTAATATTCTAGGTATGTCATGGGAGGCAATTCGAGTGTCACCATACAATATACATATAGTATTTATATTTTATACGATATTATTACGATTAACAAAATCATTAATTTTCTCATAAACATTTGGGCAAACTTCGTGTGACCCACCACCCACATACCTAAGGGTCTCATGGCAGGCAACCTGTTAAATAGAAAAATCTACATCCATGAGTAGGTAGCGAATATCGGGTTGTGACATACCTAAGATGCTTATGGACGGACACAGGTCTTTGTAAGTAATTGGAAATGTACGATAGGTAACGATTTTATTTATTTATACACTAATATACTTATACATAATTTAAAATTATAGGGCCTATTTGGTGTTTGGTGTTTTAGTTTTTTAATATATTATTATGTATTAATGCATTTTAGGTATAATGTTTGAGGGGATCCAATAACATTTTTAACGAGTTTAATGTAGGGAATTACTTAAGAGCTTGTGTGTTGAGTAAATGTGTGTGTGCTGTGTGTAGTCGTGTGTGGTTTATATCACTATGAATGTATAGTGTAATTACTAATTAGTGTTTAATAATATTAAGAAATATCGGAGTGCACCCACCGGTATAGTTTCAATATTTTTCCCATGGTATCGGTTTACCCGATAAAATTTCTGAAATCATATTGGAATTTGACATGAATCTATTTGGTAAAGACTTTTCCATTTTTTTGAAATTAAAAATATTCATAATATTTGATACTTAACTAAAATAGTTAATTTTGATGTGAAACATCTAGTGCTCCTTTAAAATAAAAAATAATTTTTCTTAAAAATCGGAATATTTTGTTCTTAAATATGCCATGTTTATTTTCTTTAATAAACAATCCAATCAATTTCATGCATATTCTCTAGTTTTGATGTTTCATATCTGCCGACTGCCAGATGTCCCGCGACGGCTCGCTTTTAAAATGAAGGAAAGATAAATTTTCAAGTTAACTTCATGACGAATTCAAATGTTTTCTCAGATTATTAGGATACAATTTGCAGATTATATAAGATATAGGTACTAGGTAGGTACATTTTAGTCAAAAATACAACCGGGATCGAATCCCGTAAACTGTTAGGAACCTACATAGACACGTCATAGTATACTATACCTATAGGTACACACTTCTTAATTGTTTTATTGTTAAAAAGTAGTAGGTACTTTAATTAATATGTTTATTGTTGGGAGAAGGGTTAAAAATTAAAAGTTGAGAGGGAGCTAATAGATTTGTTCAATCCGAACTGGAACCTACCTAACACATAAATTGTGTATTATATAGTATTACACAACTGCAATTTATATATTATAGTAGTGTATAATAAAAATGAAGGAAAGATAAATTTTCAAGTTAACTTCATGACGAATTCAAATGTTTTCTCAGATTATTAGGATACAATTTGCAGATTATATAAGATATAGGTACTAGGTAGGTACATTTTAGTCAAAAATACAACCGGGATCGAATCCCGTAAACTGTTAGGAACCTACATAGACACGTCATAGTATACTATACCTATAGGTACACACTTCTTAATTGTTTTATTGTTAAAAAGTAGTAGGTACTTTAATTAATATGTTTATTGTTGGGAGAAGGGTTAAAAATTAAAAGTTGAGAGGGAGCTAATAGATTTGTTCAATCCGAACTGGAACCTACCTAACACATAAATTGTGTATTATATAGTATTACACAACTGCAATTTATATATTATAGTAGTGTATAATAGTAATAACATAAAACACTAAGTACTAAAATAATATATAATATGATGATTCACCAAGCACACTGACCAACCTTTTATCCTTTAATAATGCATTATTATTAATCCTGTTTATAGGAAATTTTAAAATTACTGAAAATGAAAATACCATATTTTCAAATACTATGGTATTTTTACCGTTCAATGAATGTCCCATGATGGAACAAACTTCTTTTGTTCAAATAAGAACCACTCTTTTCTTCCACAAATCATTATGATTGTCATGTTCGCATACATGATTTTTCAACAATTTTAATTTATCTATATCGAAATTCGAACTAATATTTTCTGAATTATTAATATTTATGCATGCACTAATATTGTGCACTAAGGATAATAATTCTTAATAATGGTTCTACATAAAATATAAAAAAAATATGTAATATATTAAAATCATCACGGCCCCATTGCCCCAATATTTTCTAAGCCTATATATACTATCATTTATCATGGACCGAAGATTATTCTTACTATTTCTTAGTACATAAAGTTGAATAGGTATTAATGGCTATTATATAGATAAATAGATAGCGGTACCTAATTAAGATACAATTGGTTCGAATTTAGATTTCGATGCATCAATAATATTTTCAACAAAAAAATCATCTGATAATTTCTTAACAATGTAAAGTAAGTATTTAGAAAAGGGGTTGTCGTTCGAAAAAAAAAGTTTGTACCTCCATAGTCCACAGGATACCAGACTCTCCTTAAACCGTAAATATTTGAAAATATGGACTATATACGTATAATTGTATATATTATTTAAAAGTCCAAAAATCAGAATTTAGGTGATCTATGTACATAAAATAAGAATATTTTGTTTATATATTATATAAAAGAACTTGTCCTGACTGACCAGGGACGGATCCAGGGGGAGGCCTAGGGGCCCAGGCATCCCCCCCCCCCCAGACATATATTTTTTTATTAATATAAATATTATACATTAAATAAGAAATAAACAAAAACTTTTCACATTGTCGCTTTACATATTAAATAATCAATAATTTATTTATCTCATTGATTACCTATACCTACTATTATGACAACATTTTTAAATTAAGAATCAATGTATGATATTTTATTATAATTGTATTTATGTTGTAAAAAAATTGTTTAGCCCCCCCAGATCATAGCTCTGGATCCGCGTTACACTAAGACTACGAGATACAGTCGAGATACATATCCACCATATACACCTATATAGCACATATATATTATTTGCCGCAAAAAAAAAACTGCACACGAGGCGTGAAGTCGAGTTATTCAGCTACTTCATTATGTAAGGGGAAAATTGGAGTGAGCGTGCTTGGTGAATCACCACTGTATAATCAGGCCCACGAAAGAAAAAACTGTGGTCTCTCGACGAAAACGTGCACGAGTTGGCGGTTACCATTTACCAAGTTTAGTTAACTTAACCGAGAAACAATGCGTCTCATGTGCTAATCGATTTTCTTGATTTCTTCTCTCGTGGGCCGGAGTAATGAGTATTGGTATAATAATAATATAAATTATAATGTATTATTTGCCTAAAATTCCAAAATTCTTCACTATCTGGACTGAGACTCTTGTGAGAACGAGAATAGGTGTTGCCTCTAGAATTTCCTAACCATACGTCGAATCCATTATCCGCTAGTTGATAAGCTAAACAAAAATAACATACTTTTTATTTGTATAAAATATAAATAGAGGTACCTATAATATGACTATATAAGACCATTATTTTATTACTTCATTCATTTCCTCGGTTAATCTTAACCAAAAAATACATTTTGAATTTCATATTCCAACAATTTAAGCAGAATTTTTTTTCTGTGTATATAAAAATCATATTTTGAACCCATAGTCAATGAAGAGTTTGATTCTAAAATGCTTATAACTAACTATACTAGTATAATAGGTATATAGTGTATTATTTAAAATTCAATTTTATGTAGCAGTCACTGAAAAATATTCTGGCTTTGTTGGAATATGAAATTAAAAATAGTGGGAACGGCTTTTTGTACATTAATTGTCCGGTTGTCGACTTGTCGGATAATTTCTGGAAAAATTTGTAAGGGCGCACAAAAAACGGGCACGTAAAAAAACGACCAATAGGGTGGGAAGGGGGTATTTTGTATATTAAGATTTTTAAGATTAAAAAAAAACCTTAAAATTAAGTTATGGTTTTAAAACACGTAAAAATATAAAAATATATTTAAAAAAATCATACATGCATACATTAGGTACCTAGTTAAGAATTTATACCGAGAAAATCACGGACTAAGATGTATCTATAGATACATCTTAGTCCGTGGAGAAAATGCACGAACACGACTCTATACGTCTATACCGACTATACCTAGTGATAAAATAATCGCCTTTGACCTTGCATAGTATAATTTCCCAAGTTTAAAAACAATACTGAATTTTAAAATTGTTTGTACATAATTAACCAGATTTTATTCAACAATAGATCAATATAATATAATTTATAGGCCCAGATTAAGACATATTGCATAAGCAGTGTACAGAACCGTAATTAATCAAGGATTTATAGGCACCGCCAGAACTATTCACGATCCATATTATATAATTTTATTGAATAATTTTTTTTTTCACAAAAAATGTTCCAAATGTTTACGTTATTAAGTATAGGATTTTCCGATACAATTTAATCAACAAGTAATAACTAGTATCATAAACTCTGTACCCACCTACGACCTACCTACGTAATTTAATTGATACTGTTATTACTTCAGTCGGACCACAGTCAACAATATAAATATAAATCCTAAAAAATAAATCCCATGTAGAAATGTATATTTTATTGTTTTAATTTTTGTTCATAGATAAAAGTGTACAAGTTTAAAATATTTATATGCTCCGTTTCTCCATAACTATTATTTAAATGATTTTTTGCTTCATCGGGTAGTGGGAAATCGTGATTTATGAGTTACGTTTGACTTGATTCTATCTTTCAATAGGCATTATTTAAATATTTTTAAAAATTTCATCGATTCTAAGATTCATTAGTGGAACCTGCAAAGATTCTACTAACATTACCTTAAAAACATTGTATTTGTAACTGGTACAGTGGTAGGTATTGAGTCATTTTTGGGGGGGGGGGAGCAACTGGGGAATTTGCCCCAGTCTAGTATTTACATCAACCTTAAGTCGCACATTTACCACCCATCCCTACCCCACCTTAACCACTATGATACTATGCTATGAGAATTTTAATGAAAATAATTTTGAGTTGGAAAAGCAGTGAAAAGTTGCCCTAGTCTAATAAAAACTGAAATGACGCCACTGGTGGTACTTTCTACTCTACAGTCTAGAATATAATTCTATAGTCTGGGCACTATATAATTATACACACCCTCTGTCAATAATCATATATAATGCCTTTAACAGCTACATGAAATTGATTCCTTCGCTTTTTATCATACAAATGTGGTACCAGAATACCAGATATTCCACGTCAACCTCATTCACTATCACTATGTACCGTACTATAATCCATTGTTATACAAACTAAATATGAGTTGTCTTTCTGTCGGGAGAAATATAGGTACCTAGCTGATTTACAATTTTTGTATCAGTTGGTCAATGGATACATAGACTCGTCAGAATTACTGAATTGTTTAAATTTCCAAGTCCCTCAATCGAAACTTGGTGTTCAAATACTTTTTATACACAAATAGGTACTCAAACTAATTATGCTCTGAATGCGCCTGTAAATAGAACTATGAAATTAGCTGATGACCCCCCCCCCCCATAATTGATTAATTTAATTTTAACTCTATTGATTCTTTTTTTTAACAATAAACCTATTATAAGATTTAATGCGTGAATAATTTTTTCTTTAATTATTTATTCTGTTTAATGCATTTTGTTATTGTAAGCTTATATTTAAAACTTGGACATTATCCCGTTTGAATAAATAAATCAATGAACACAAATTAAACGTTAAAAATATATTTTTACAAAGTGCTGGTAAAGATGGTGACCAGATTTTTCATAACCTACCTGCACCGTATAGGCCTTAATCCGGGCCTGATAATATTACTGTATTAATTACCGTATGATATATTATAGGTATAAACGCGGTCGACGGTCATATATCTGAATCCAGACTTACCCAGCGCTTTTGAAGGCCCGTTGATTATCCAGTCAGCAGAGCTAGCCACGACTCCATGTTGTAAGATCACTGGGAATTTTCTGTACCGTTTAGTGTTTTTTCCGTGAGGTATCCTATGGACTTCCAGTAGATATCCATCTTCAGTATCCACGATATGAGTTTCAGACGGATAGCCGTGGCGTTTAATTATTTTTGGCTATAAATTTAGGTAATCAACATCATAACGTTTATTATACACACATAACACAAGTACGTGTAATAACAAAATGAACTCGGAATACAATTACAAATTTAAACTTCATCTCCTTCGAAGTATCGTTCTTTGGCATAAACATCACACTTACTACGACCAATTCGTAACTGCAGTTGGAAACATCTTTGATAACCCTGTCTCGGCAGCCCCACTATACATTTTCAATATATCATTTCATGGGGGGGCTTTGCGGCTCTTCCCCACCCCCCTCCCCTTTTTACTAATTTATGTTAATAAAATAAATTTAAAAAAAAACCATGCATATTTATTTTAAATATTTTTTAATTGCTATAATATCAAAAAGCAACAAAACAATTTCTAAATATTTCCATGCTCGTACAGAAATTGTGAAGTATCTACGGTTATTCGTTTATGAATTACAATAAAATATCAAACATCGATTGAGGAGAAACAGTTAGTTTAAGGATGAATAGCTTATGTCAAAATAATTTGAACTTCAAATGGTTATAAAAAAATTAATGTGGTTTTCCGGTAAACTATTTTTTGTTATAGTTAGAAAAACTTATGAGGAATCTTGTATTAAGTTTTTAAATCTTAGAAATATATAAAAAGAAAACATTTTATGAATTTCTAACTCAAAGTAGTAATATGCAAATTGTCGTGACTTTTATGAAGTTCGTCAAAATTATATTTTTAAACGCTTATAAAAAAATATCGACTGTTTTTTTGATATTTTTTAAATTTTATAATATGAACAAATTATAAGCAACTTTATGTTCAATTTTCCAACTGAAAATCTCTTAACTGAAAATATCGACTTGTAAAATAGAAAAGACTATATAAAATAAAACATTTTGAATTGTTAAAAAAGAAAATATTTTATGACAACAAATATAAATTGTATTTAGTTTAATTTTACCAAGTTGATATTTACTTCTCTACTTTGAATTATGAATAGTGAACACCACGCCGAGTTACCCATTGTCGTGAAGGAGACTTTTCATCATATTGAGTCGAAAAGTGCTGAACCGCCATTAAAGGTGTGTGAAACGGCGAGTATTGTGTATGTGGTACAAAAACTACCCTTCAAAGTTACTCTCAGGACCGTTCCAAAAATATGGTTATCAAAGACGTTTCCAGCAGTTACAAAATATTGGTTGTAGTAAGCAGGTGCGCTACCAGAATTTTTCAAGGGGGTTCTTGTTAGAACATAATATAGAAAAAAATCTGTCTTATATAGCCCATTATAGGCGTATGGCCTGACGGATGGTCTAGACCTGGGGCCCCCTCCCCCCGGTTGCACCATGGGTAGTAGGTATACCTAAGCGAGGACGATTTTACGAAGAAGATATTAAAGATAATTATTATTATAAAAGGATAATTAAAACAAAAGGACGTAGATGTATCTAAAATGTCTCGATAGTGCAGTTGTCATGCTTACCACACTTAACGAAGCGTCTGGAATATACGCGTCGGAAGCGAAGATCGTTGCAATAATTAATACGTTAAAAAAAATAATGAAATCCAAAAAGGAAATCATCATTTGCGTCGTCGTTATTAAGACACTACACAGCTATATAGGTAATATATGTATTAGGTACCTGTTTCGTATAATAAACGTGTACGAGTACGACTACCGACCAGAACACACTGACGACGATCGGCCGACGATTCATCATAGAGTACAAATAATAATAAATAATGTACGTTGTACGTTGTAAATGCGGCTGTTTTTCTGATAATCTAATGACCTTATACCGATGAGTAGTAATACTACCACATTAGTTCAAACAAAAGGCGTGCATTCAAAATATGTCTGTCGACAAAAGCCTGAGACAACGCATGGCGTATGTGCGGTAGGCCGAAAAAAAAAACAAAAACATTTTTTATTTTTTATACACAATATAATAATATAATACTCATAGGTATATATCGTTATATATTGTGTATGGATTTATTTGTAGGTATTTCAATCTATATTATATACGACGCTGATCGGTAATGATGGGTATTGTTATTGTTATTATTAAAAAAATGTTTTTCAACAATACGAAAAGGTGCTGTACGTTTTGTTCGACTAATTACGGGAACACCACTCATAGGCGTTATAAAACATCTGCATCCAAGGGGCGCGATCGCCGTCTTTAGCGGCAGTCTTTAGCCCGTACGTATAAGGCCACTGCCACGTGAACACACTCCGTTCCGGATGCGGCATTAACGCCAAATGTCTGCCGTCAAATGAACAAATACCGGCTATTCCACCTGTAAAATAATTAAGATGGATGCATAAAACAAACAACGAAATACCCCACTGAAGCCACCGTTGACTGTTTTATTATATAATTTTTTTTTTTTTAGTTTCAACTGTATAGTAGTCAACTATAGACTATAGTAAACAAGAACGTAAACTCATATACGTTGTAACGGATTACCTAAGCGGCTAAGCCTACATGAATAAAAAATGGAACAGTGGGAATCGCTTTGCAATGGGTCACTGAATGGATGTGTTCAATTTGAGGATATTTTATTTTATCGTAACATTGCTTTTATAATATAGCTAGGTTTAGGTTGAATTCAATTTTGCAAAAAAATATTGTATTTGCATACCTACTTATCTTCCTAAAATGATCAGTTATTTTTTGGTTAACTATTGATATGAGGGATTGAGGGACCTTGTATCAAAAGTTTAAGACTAAGCTAGTAAGCTATAAAAAAGAGGTTAGTGGGTGTCGGTACTCACTCTGCTGTACATTAGGTTACAAGTGGGTCACTGCAGTGGCGAATTTAGGAATTTTTACGGAGGGGGTCCAGCTAATTTTCTAAACACATTTAAGTGGGTGGGCTCCGCTATAGAATATATTTATATATATATATTAGATGTTTAGATAGGTATTTATGGGGCCAATGGAGGGGGGGGGGGATGGTCCTTCCTCGTAAATACGCCACCAGGTCACTGTAATGCATGGTGTTGAATTTAAATTCAATGATATAAAATCATTGTATACGAAAAACGATTCTGAGCAGAGACGGTTTGTCAGCTTAAGATATTTTATTTTATATTATATTTATATTGTTATTATTAATACCTACGGTAATCGGTAAAAATTGAATTAATATTATTTGTATATATTATCATATTTCAATATGTGTATATAACTATATACTTGAGAAGTTTAAAATACCCATGGGTGCACGAATAATATTTTTAAATTACAAAAAAATAACTAAAAACCTTATTCTTGGTTATTTAATATGCAATTTCGTCCAAATTTGAACTTAAAATAACTATATAAAAAAAACTGAGATAATGTATTTTTTAGAAATCTCGGTTACAGAATTAAAACATGGAACCTAGTTTTAAATTTTTAATCCTTAGTTATAAAATTTGAACATTTATAAATTGTTAACTACTAAATAATTTGTAAATTTTCAATTTGATACATTTTGTTAAGAGGACGTCGCACCCGTATATGTTGTCTCCGTCTTACACGTGTCTGACATAGCTAATTTTACGCTCAGCAGATCACGCTTAGCCCCGTTAATTTTAAAATTAGAGTGAATTGACTTCTTATAAAATTTAAAGTTAAGAATGTTATCTAGGGCATCTCATCGGCTTTTTGTTATATTTCAGTTTTAAAGTGAATTATGAGTATTTTAAAATTGTAAATTGTTTATACATCTTTTAATGCTCATAACTCGATTTCAAATTAAAATTTAACAAAAAGCCGATGAGATGCCCTTTGAGATAACATTCTTCACTTTAAATTTTATAAGAGGTCATTCACTCTAATTTTAAAATTAACGGGGCTAAACGTGATCTGCTGAGCGTAAAATTTGCTATGTCGTACACGTCCTCTTAACATTTGAACTTTAAATAGTAATAAAAAAAAAACGTGCCTATGTATTTTTAATATTTTTCAACTGCTACTATAACAACATATCAAGTTGTATTAAATTTTCACGCTGTTTGACCCAACGAATACAATTTTATTGACATTTATAGAAAACAAAACAAACAAAATGGAAAATTAAAAATGTACGTTAACAGCTCAAAATAAATCAAAATATTTCAAAAATGTTATCAAGTATAGGAAAAGATAAAATAAACATTTGGTGTAAATTTCAAATGTCTAACTTTAAAAGCTCGTAAAAATTTAATTAGACTTTCGGGTAAAGTTTTTTTATGTTAAATGTAGGAAAACTTAAGGAGATTCTTTTATTACATTTTCAAAGCTTAGCTATAAACAGAACATTTCTTATGAATTCCTAACTCGAAATAATTTACCAATTTTCGTGATTTTAATGCATTTTGTCAAAAAAAAAACTTAAGACACTCATAAAAGAAAAAAATGTGGATTTACAATCAACTTGTTTTTCTATTTCCACAACAACATACTACATTTTCAAGTTTTTTGACCGAACATAAAATATTTAATCAACAATAATTTAAAAAAAATTAATAAAACTCGAATTTTCGAAATTTTTTGGAGCATTGAAATTGTTAATTTAAACATTCAATGGCATTTTCTTGTATCTACGGTAATTTTTTGAGGGTTACACCAAAAATCAAAATCAATTTTGTGTTAAAAATAATTTTGCGTGAAAATCCCATGTTTTCTTAATTTTTTTTTTGTTTTTCCTGGTGCTTTTGAAAACTATTGGGAATTTTAAATTGTATGCATTTCCAATGCACGAACTAGATTCCCTTTCCCACTGAAAAAGATACTGAAGTTAAAAATCAAAGCATTATTTCGAATACTTATCGTGTACAAAGACACAAAAAAAATGAAATTAAAAAAAACACACATATTATCAATTAATTAATTGATTAAATTAATTTGTAACTATAAATTAACTGTGAATTTGTAAACATTTTAACTAAAATACTTACAAAAAATAATTTTTCATATTTGTCGTTCATATTTTTAAATAGCAATAATAAAAACTTATGAGGGAACCTTGAATTAAGTTTTCGAGCTTTTTGACCTAATGAATAATTTTTATCGAAGTTTTTAAAAAATTAGCTAAAATTAATCAAATACAAAGACCAAATATATAGTTTTTGCGTTTTAAAAACGGGCTAACACAAGGATCTGTTGGCTCACGAAAAATTTATATTTTATGATTTGTTTGCCAATTTTATAATTTTAAATAGTATATTATAATTTTAGACCTGTATTTTATATTTGGTCAAAACCACCCAAATTACTGTGTTAAAAAAAAATATTAGTATAATTTCCATTTAACGGAGTTTAAAACAGGCTACATCCACAGGCATTATTTTTTAGGTAGTAAACCTATGTACATAAAATATATTCACAGTGATGATTTCTGTGCGTCAACTTATGGATCATTAGCTATAATAGGTACTTCAACTTGGAGAATGGTTTCTTAAAAAGCAAATCGAATTTAGATGGTACTTTTGGGGTACGTCAAATTTAAATTTCTCGGCACTTCTCAAAATAATCCGAAAAAATAAAAAATTACCGAAAAACTGGAATGACAAATTTATTAATTTTTATGTAATTTTAAAAAAATTAACAAAGTAGATCTGAATTTTTCACCAAATTTTTAAACTGGCATTTGCTAGAAATTACATAATTTTCAAAATATTTTGGCATTACTTGTGGAACGAGTACCTATAAATAATTGTATATTTGAAATTGTTGATAGGTACTATTTTTTGATTTATGTTAACATTTTATTTGTGAGTAAAAAAGTATAAACAAGATTCTCAATAATTTTTTTTACCAGAAATTAAAAACAAATCATATTATTATGTTGGGTACCTATATACCCAACTAATATATATTTTTTGCGTAACTTATTGAAGTTCAAGTTTTGACAATATTATAAATTCACACTTAAAATAACGTTTTTTAGCATTTGGTTGTAATTCAAATAATAGTAATAACTTCCAAAATTCTGCATTACCTTTATCATTGTTTAAACAAGAAATTTCCAAAATATTTAGAAAAATTTTAGATTCTTACTATTTAGTATTTATATACAAGTATTTTGCTCAGCCAAATAGCTTTAAAATTCAATACAAGATTTATCTAAAGTTTTATTTATAGCAATTTTAAAATATCAAAAATACATAGACGCAATTTTTTATGAGCAATTTAAAGTTCAAAATTTCAAAATTAAACAAAATTGAATATTTAAATGAAAAATAACAACTTTAAGGGTCCCGGTGCCAGTTTTTCAAATTTTCCATAATTCTATAAAATATTAAAATTTGAAAATTAAATTATATTTTGGTTTCTACTTCAATTATAAGACTTTTCCAATAATCTACTATCTGATACCTATTTAGGGGGGGTTGATAGGATGTATTATATCGAAAAAAATGGCTACGGGAATAACTCTCAAGCTTTGTAGAATTGTCGAATTTTTTTTAATCGCTAGAGGGAAATGTTCTACAGCCCGCATCGATCTCTGATTTTGTATTTTATTTCAAATATTTGTATTAAAAAATTTGTAAAAAAATGCTTATTATCTTATATTTATTTAGACATATTATAAAGTTTGAGAATAAAATATTGAAAAACAGAGATCGATGCGAGCTGTAGAACATTTCCCTCTAGCGATTAAAAAAAAATTATGAAATTATGATTGTACAAGGCAGTATCGTTATTCCTGCAGAGTGTATTTTTGCACCAGGCGCCTTGATTAGGTATAGATTATCATAATGCAAAGTTTTAAGTTTTCATGATTTTTTTTGTTATTAATGAGTAACCAAATCATGAGTTTAGGTTTTTAAATTTAATTAAAATAAAATATAAGTATGTTTTATATACTGAACAACCTTGGATTACAATATTTCAAGTTTTAATAGTTAAATATGGACAATTATGAACTGTAAACACTAAACAATAGGTTATAATGGCATTCATCAAAATAATTAATTTCAACATAGTTCAAATTTTAATGGTCATAAAATAAAATGCAAATCAGGGTTTAAAAATTTTTTTATATTAATAATACCTACATGGTTAATTTTGAATTTGATTCAAAAACAAAATAAACAATAAAATAATAAAACTATTTAAAAATGTAATTTAATTAGGTTATTATAAAAATTGTCTCAATATATACTATATTGTACTTATGTATAAATCAAGTATTGCGATATACAAATCCTTGACCATGGGAAAAAAATCACCTAGTAAAGCAAATGGCAGAATACATTTTTCAGAATTTTAGGAGTATACAGCTTACCTAATATAAAGAGCTGTAAATAGTATCTTAAAATGATTTCTAAAAGATCATTGATTAAATAATACAAAATTGAACTTAAATTTTATCACTTACCAGGAGAACCATTAGGGTTCATTGGATAATTTTCAGTTGAGATATTTTGATCATCAACAAATGTAATGGGAATACAATTATTGGTAACAAGAGCATCTTTGACATCTGCATTTCGGAATTCAAAACGTCCTAAAATGTAATTAATTAATTACATTTTTTACTTTAAAAATATTAAATAACAATAGATAAATAATTAATATTTAAATATTTAAGTCAATAAATTTAATAGTGTTATAATATTGTAAAATTATCTTAAATGAATTGTAACTTGCAGTCTTGGTAAAATTGATATATTTTTGTTTTCATATATTATGTACTATATTTTTCAAATTAACTACCTTCAGCATGAGCAATCCATACACCAAGTATACTTTCATCCATATCTTTGAACATAATAGCTTTTGAAGAATTAATTTTAACCGTACTAAAACGACTTTCATATCTGCCAGATTTGTTATGACACATTATTACAGGAGGGTCATCAATATTTAAAGTATTGCTTTCATTGATTTCACCTAAAATGAATGTTTATATTTATCTAAACATATATTTTAAACAATGTATATGAAACAGCTAAATTAAATAAAAATGTACCAACTAATCCAAGGTTACACATTAGTTGACAGCCATTGCATACCCCTAAACTGAATGTATTATTTTTAGACATGAAACTTTCTAAGCTTTTTTTAACATTAGGATGGAATGCTAAACTTGCGGCCCATCCTTTGGCTGAACCCAATACATCTAAATACGCAATAAATTGTTAAATATATAATAATGATAATAATGATTACTAATTATTTAATAATAACACATTCGCTGCGTATCATGTTTGTTTCCCAATGTACATAAAAAATCAAAAAAAAATTAAAAACTGCCCTACAACTACTAAACATATAAATAATATATAATGCTGATGGATATAGTAAGCTTATTACCCAAAACTGAGCAATTTATTACTAATTGGAAAAATATATTATTCAGAAAACGTGAATATGCATCGTTCACGAAAACAAACAAACCTAATGACGCAAACACTTGTCATACACAGTGAATGTGTTTTATAATATCATACCTCCATAACTAAAGCCTCCAGGGAAAATTAAACCTCTAAACTGATCAACATTAACCGCCTCATTTAAGAGATCTTGAACAGTAATGTCCCATACTTCAAAACCAGCCATGAACAGTGCCACACTCATCTCTCGGTCACCATTTGTTCCTTCTTCTCTAATAACAGCCACTTTCAATGACAAATCTATATATATACAAATTGAAACATTTAAATAATAGGTTATTTCTTTTTAGTTTATAATAAACATACCTATAATTGCAATAACACAATATGTGTAAGAGAAATACAAAAGTAAATTTTATAATATATGTCTATAAGAACTGATGTCCAAGTAGGAGATCCATAAAGAACTTCTTTTTTTGTTAATTTTTATTATGACAACTGACAGTTATAGCCATTAAAATCCATGGGCCAATTCTGCTAAAGGAATGACGTGAATTATATGGGAAAATAATGGACACAAAATTGGAAATAAGTGGTTGATTTTTATAATATTAGGAAAGAAGGTCAATTTTTTTTTTAGATTTAAGAGCCAAGTTAAAGTATGGTTAGCAACTTATTGATTATTAATTGTAATTGTGACAAAACCAAGGATTATTGATTGAAAGGGCTATAATCGGGTCTATAGAGTATTGCCGAATATTTAGCAACATCTTATAATAGGACACTGTTAAGTAATAATTATAATATGTTTGTGTTAGACATTCAAAATATTGTGTTAGACATTCATAAATATTCTTCATACCTGGCATAGCTAATGAATTAGTTAATTCAAAATTACAAGAATAAACTGGCCCTAAACGGTTTTCTAAGGAATTAAATTCTTCTTCAGCAGTTACAACATTTGACTGGATTTTTTCCAACTCATAGCTTGTGCTTTCCCACATTTTGAACAATTCAGTTAGTTTAATATCAAGTATAGTTTCCCCTGAATTTTCTATCAGAATCTAGAAAAATAAGATAGTGATATAATTAATAATTATTAATTTTATTTTATTTTATATTTTAATTTTTAATTTACTATACAAAATAAAATATTCTAATAATAACATACTCGAGATTTGTTGCCATATGTTGATGTGCGACCAATAACATAAACAGGTACGTTTATTTCCAAGAGCACTTGGTCAACATTCTTTGCATCAACTTCTAAAACCCAACCACATTCTTCAGCAAATAATATATCTATAATATTTTTACTAGATGAATCTTTAATTTTATTCAAATCCACATTGAATCCACAGTATCCACCAAAAGCCATTTCTAATAGACATGTTATTAGCCCACCATCACTTATGTCATGACCAGATAATAATTTTTGGCCTGAAACCATTCAAATTAAATAATATAATTTAAGTTATATAGGTAGTTAATAAGGAATTTATTTTATACTTTTTATAAGTTTTTGAATAGATTTAAATGCTTTTTTCAACATGCTGGGATCGTCTAAATCTGGTGAACTATTGCCTAATTGTCCATAACATTGAGCCAAAGCTGAAGCACCAAGTCGTCGCTGACCACCAGATAAATCTACAAACAGAAGATAACTAGCTTCTTCATTTTTGTGACTTTTTTGTCTTGGTCCTTTAAGATCAGGAGTTATCACTAATCTTACATCTTCACATTGAACATAGGTTGAGATGACTATAGAACCTATTATACAGTTTACAATTAATTTACAATAATATTCGATTATATATTTATATTAAATAAATCAAAATTAATACCAGGTGCTTTGATGTTTTCCCCGCCAACTTTAGCCGCCATGCTTAAAGAGTCTTTACCTCCATCAATAGCTATTCCAAGTTGTTTCATTACTTCACACATAGCTTTACAAGCATAAAATAATTCAGCTCCTTCACCTGGCAATTTAGCAGGCCACATCCAATTACCACTACATTTAACATCCTACAAATATAATAACATGATAAATTAAAAAATATTTATAGTTCCCTGTTTAACATCCATATGTTCTATATGAATAATTTATACTTCTAAACATGATATTGGAGCAAACACTAAATTTGTCAATGACTCAGCTACCGCCATTCTAGCTCCAACACCTGCATCAAGTAAACCTTTAATAGGTTGTTCACCAATGGAAGTTGCAATTCCGACCTTTAAATTTAAATTTAAATCAAATTTTTAGCAATCACAAAGGATATTTTTTTAATATCTATTACCGTATCAAATAATGAAACAACAGTAACAGCGACATCACTCAGAGGAGTATGTAATGGGCCAACACATTGTTGTTGAGCTATTTGACCTGTTACAGAACGATCAACCTTGTTGGTCAAATATCTTTTACTAGCTACAGATGGAAGTCTTAACACTCTGCCCAATGCTTCAATAACTGTTAGATTAGGTAACACAATGGGTACATTTTCTTTTGGTTGCCATGATTGTTTGAAAACCTTACGTGGCACTTTACTCAAAATCATATCCAGATCTAAGTTGACAGGATATTTTCCATTTTCAGAAATAGGATTATCATCTTCAGTTAAAACAACCTACAACAATCCAAAAATAATAACAATTAATATTGAAATGCACATTTCACCTATCAGATGTACCTACACGGCTACACGGGTATACAACAGGTACAAAAATATCCAATTCAGGGAGATTGTATACAAAAACAATTAATTTTAAATGATCTAATACAAAAATAGTTTGTATAGTTTAGTATAGTTTACCTTTCCATCATTAGTTACAATACCAACTGGTAAAACTGGACATCGTTCTCTTAATGAAATTTTGTTTAGTAATTCTAAATCTTTTTCATCGCAGAGAATAGCATTATTTTCTTGATACTCAGCTCCCCAAAGCTCTAATGCATTAATTGTAGGATCACCAAGTTCAAATTTATTTGCATAAATTACAGCACCAGCTGGTTCTACTATTTCCTTTAACACATTCCCTAAAAATAAATCTTACATTGTAAAATCAAATATAACAAACAATTTAATGTCAAGTTACAATTAAAGTAATATTTAAAAATGTATTATAATTTAAATTACTATTTAATATTTACCATTTCCACCTGCCCCTTGATCATGAATACTTAATATAGGGTTATAACATGGATTTTCAATACAAGCTCTAACAACTCGATTCATTTTTTGTTCCATTTCTGGATCACCTCTTTGGACGGCCTCAAATTCTAAACTAGTCTTATTTACTCCCTGAACTTCGAATGAACTTGCAGAACTTCCACCTAAACCAATTCTATAAACTGGTCCTCCAATTTTCACTACTTGTAATCCTTCATATGGTGTAAGTTTAGTAGTAAACTCAGCCAGCATTGTGCCTAGTCCACCAGTAAACATAATAGGTTTGATCCATTCACGGCGTTCATTATTTGCCATCATACCAAACGAGCGAACAAAGCCACTAATAACAGGTTCACCAAATTTGTTTCCATAATCTGAAGCACCATTAGACGCTTCAATAAGTATTCTGAGTGGACTTGCAAAATTTTGAGGGTAGATGAATGATTTATCTTCCCATGGCAAGTCATAACCTAGAAAACATATATAAATTTATATATGTATGTATATTATATTGTACACTGTACATTAATATAACATTTTGATCAATTAAAATCGGTTTTATAATAATAAATGAATATGAATTTTAGTTTTTTCATGACTCATATTTTTTTGATTTTTTTTATATATAAATAATAATAACAAAACCACAAATTGTATAAGCCATAAGAAATACAACTTCAAACCTTTTTTTTAGATTGTAGAAATTTTAAATTAAATGCAATTTTTAACAAATCACTATGATTAAAATGTTGATTTGTACCACCTCTGCTCGGCAGTCAAATCATAATTAACAAAATAAATAAATGTGTAATAAAGAAATCAAAAATTACCAGGAATGAATAAATTTCCTACGCAATACGCTGCAGTAGAAGCAACACAGATCCCACCTCTTCCTACAGCCTGGACATCTCTAATTCGTCCTCCTGTACCAGTTGAAGCTCCACTGTAGGAATTACATTTATATTATTTTGTTGTCTCTAAAATAGTTTTTAAGTAAAATACCTAAATGGTTCAACTCCAGTTGGAAAATTATGAGTTTCGGCAGTAAATACCAAATTTAAATTTAATAACTCGGTAATATAATGACTGGGACCAGTTGATTTTGTTGGTTTTATTTGTTTGACTTTAAATCCAGTTATAGCACTAAAAAAATGAAAAAAAAAATGATTAAATCATTCAATTCAACAAATCACAGTTAATAATATTACAAACCTGCTATTGTCATTAAATTTTATAACATTATTAGGGTTTGAAAAATTTTGTGTTTCAATAATCATATCTAACAATGAATTATTTATTGTTTCTCCATTTATAATTAACTCACCCTATAGGAAAGAAATTTAATAGATTATTATGAAAATTAAAAAATACTTTTTTAACCTACTTTAAAAAACCAATGACGACTGTGCTCAGAGTTTGACTGAGCTAAATCAAAACATTCTACGGTCGTAGGATTCCTGTTGGACTTTAAAAACATGTTGGTATAGTTTTCAATATCCCATTCATCAAATGCCAAACCTATAATTTGAATAGTCAATTAAATGAATATGCATAAATTATAAAACAAATTAACACCACAAATGACTAATAATTGCTATTTTTCTATGAATTAAATAAACATTATTTATTATGAAATTAAGTTATTTAAGTCAACGTCATCATGAACAATAACATATAAAATAGTATTAAATTATTACTTCACTAACAACCAAAATGTAATTTTCACATTTACCAACCAAGTTTTGTATTGACTTCATTCATAGCTTCAACACCTCTACCAAGTATATCAACTTCATACCAACTTTCTTTAATGTCTTGACTTTTAAATGATAGCAAAGGAGACGTATAAACCGTTTCAGTCATTTTATCATATAAAGCAGTAGTTAACTGTAAAAATGTTAATATAAATAACGGAATCAAGTGCAATGTACAACCAAATTTAAGTGTTTAAGGTATATAATATCCAATACAAAACCTGTTGAATCAATTCAGCTGTTAACATATGGTTATTTGTGAATGTTATTAAATACCGAGTAGATTTTTCTAAACGTCTGACAAAGTTCAAATTTATGGATTTACAGATTGATAAAACATTGCTCGAAAAGGGTGTTGAAAAATTCAATCTAAAATTAATATAGACCATTATAAACATTGTTTTGAGTAATAAATATTGAAAATACTGTACTTTACGTACTACATTTACCTGGGGCCAATTTCAATCAAAATACTATTATTGTCTTTTTTAACCAGACATTTGCTCTTGGACAGTCCATGACGATCTAATGGATCTGTTAACAACCATTCTAATTTCTTTAATTCTTCTGCAGACACATTTTTGTGTTCCCCAATATCAATGTAAAAACATTGTTCAATTTGAATGTCATAAATATCTTTTGATATAGATTTAAGGTTTAAAACTTTATGTGATTCCCGAATCGGTAGGCTCTGTGTCTTTCGAAAATATTGTATAATAGCCATCCTGTAACTATTCAAACATTAATTGATTCAGTTAAAAGCACGCAATGTATAACAGGTTCAAGCACAAGTCTTAATCAATAATAATTTACCTGTAGGTATTTAAATAGGTATTATACTTCTTTTATGGAAATATTTTTAATTATAATCCAAAATCAATTGATAGCGACCAATTCCCATTACGTATGACACCTGTTGAAGAACTCTTTGGAAGTGATTTCCAATAATATGCGTTGCAAACCGTTAAGATCTGTAAAAATCAGAACAGTCATGTAGACACGCGCGAAAGGAAAACAGTACGCTCCGCTCGTAAGCCGCAGACGTGCAACAGGTCCACGTGTGGCCGAAAGGTGATAGGTGAATCGATTAGATATTTCGATCGAAATCTCGGTTCGAAGAGTACAATACACTAACCTGGATTCGGTTACCACACGGTTGCTGCAAACCACCGGTCAGAGTAGTCAGAGACGAGTAGACACAGGACTATAGTGTTGTCGTAGGAGCAAAAGAGCCGGAAGCGATAAAATTGTATGGCGGGAAAATTTCAACGATACCTCCGTCCACTAATCACAAAACAGTGCAGAAAACAACAGAATTGAGTATTGACCATACTGAACGAAAATAATCGTTGGGCGGCGGTCATTGCCTTACATTTTTAAATATTTCTATTGAAAATTACGATATCTGCATTAGTGTTTTTACTATTTTTAATTGTCTTATTCGATTACGTATAAATATTAAATGTAAAATATTATTATTATAATACTTAGTAGTAAGTACGTACAAAGACTAACTACTTATCAAGTGCCTAGCCATAACAATATGCATAGAAAATATATAATAATTATACTTAATCGACTTTCAGAAAGTATGCAGACCATAGAAGAAAGATTAAATCGAAACCTTCGGATTATAGAACATTTTATCAAATATATCGTATATGATTCATTAATATTTATTACTATTACAATAAATACTCTTATTTTATTATAGCAATATAATATTATGGTTCAAACAATCCCTAAACTCGAATTCTAGATCATTATTTTTAACTTCTATATCATTTTTATTTTTGTTTGCCATTATTAGACACGTCTTGTTAATCTATAAAAATTAACTAGTGTATTAGTGTAATTGCGGAGTACAGATTGCACAGAACAGTCACAAACTCAGAACCATTATTAATCTGTGTTCCTTAGTTCAACGGTCAAATAGATTAAAATTATAATTTTAAATAAATTCTTGGCAGCAGAATATTATTTCAGATAAGATATACTATATAGGTTTAATTTTTATATCGTACCATGAATAGTATTATACAAAATTCCGCATAATTTTGACTATTATATTGACGAATATGTTTGTAATATCGAAATATAGTGTGTTAACCTTGGAAAAAAAGAGAAGTCATCCATTAACAAATACTGAATGTAAACATTTACATAAGGTAATAACTGAATGAATAGAGTTTTTTTTATTAGCACAGCTATTTAAACTATTAAATTTACGTTTTTGGAAAAATAATTGACAAGTAATTAGCAAAAAAATATTATTGTTTAAAATGTTTTATTAGCGATTATTTTCAATAAGTACGATTTATGAATCACAAATTGTGTCAAAATTTGTGAACTATTTATCTATTTTTCTACATATTAAATTTAGACGAGCGTTATTGTAGACTTGTAAATTGTAGTGCAGCATGATGTTTACACTGGAGCCGAGGGTTATAGAGGATAGTATTGAACTCCGTTTTCCAATATTTTAATCATAATTTTATAATATGTCTTCAAAAATAATACAATTTTAAAGTTTTTTTTTATAAATTATACTGTACCATTATTTGAAATAAAATAAAAATTGGAGTTGACGGCGTGTAGGAAGTTTTCTTCTTTCAGATAAAAAAATAGTTTTCAAAATTCGACAATCATATAAGGCCTGAGAATTATTCATGTGAAGTCATTTTTTTCGATATAATACACCGTTCAACCCCCTCTAATTTCTAAATAGGTATTGGACAGTAGATTAGTGGGAAAAAGTTATAATAATTAAGGCAACTAAAATATAATTTTCAAATTTTATAGAACTGCGGAAAATTTGATAAATTGGCATTGGGGCCCGTAACTATAATACAGAGTATTAAAACAAATTTTTTCCAAGATCTTAAAAATGTATTTCCTTAATGAATGTACTGTTTTTTAAATTTCATATTGTGTATATTATATCATGTAATCAATAATCATATTATAGGCACTAACAAATAATAAAGACAATGTATTGTGTAATCAATACCTAATATATTAAATTGAATGAATGAGATTAATACAATTATTGATTACTTAACAAAATTAGTAATATTAATTTTATCTTAAAAAATATATTTATTAGCTGATTACTAATACAAATATTTGACCATTTATAATTTAATTGAAATTTTTGTAAAAATTTAATTTGATCATTATTCTTATTCATAACCATGCATTTATATTTTGATATGTATTATTCGTCTTACTACATGTTCATTATTCACATAACACAATTTTTGCAAAATGTCATTGAATATAAAATTATTGAAACCCTAAATTAAATTTATATTTTTTAATTAATTAATAATAAATTTTATGCATTGCCTAATACCACTTTAAAATGACAAGATAGTAAATAATACAAATTTAGCATTTAAATATGTAATAAAAATATATTTGATCACCATTTTTAATTTAGGGTTGCCATATTTTATTTCACTTAAGCTGGAACAAACTCTTTTGTTCAATTTTTATGGGAAAAATGTTACCACGCCAGTTTTTTTTAACATTCTATTTTTTCGAAACTGAAATACAAAACACTATAGTTGGCACTCTTTGACATATCTATAATTTTTACCTTACATATTATGAGGTAAAAATTATAGAGAAGTATATAAAAAAATTATGAAAATATATTATTTCTTTAATGAGAAAAACATGATGAATTGAATTCGTCACCAAGCCGGAATAGTAATAATAGTATATTGTGTGGCAAGGGCGGGAAGTGAGCTATTTCAGTCGCCCAAGACTGAAATTGCCTTTCCGCACGAGCCACACATACTATTTTTTGTTACGCCTCTGCATTCATCGATAACGGCAAAGGTATTGCAGGGATCTATGTAACAACTAGATTATAATTTATAATTATACGACAATATATTTCACGAAAGAAACGATTTGGTTTTATTTATTTTAAGCGTCACGCATGGAGGTTATATATAAAGTGATTATGAGATGTAACCAAAAGTTCATGATTTGTAAGGAACCGACGACCGTGGTATACATTTCAGTGACTGTTGTGCAGGGTGTACGCACGTCGCGCGTGAAATGTGCGCGCAACACTTTTGGGGATTTCCACTTTACCGGCCCGGCACTTCTTGGGATTTCCACTTTACTGCCCGGCACTAATAGGGATTCCCATAAATTATTGAAGTTTAATAGTTTAAAAATAAGTTTAATTCCGATACAATTTGCCATCCCAAAACATTTCATCAGGACACCAGACAATAAATTAAAAACTCACTGCAAAACTGGGATGTATGGCAACCCAAAATTCTTTATATTATACAATTCCGCCAGAATTAATAATTAAATAAATAAAAAACTTAAATACTCTCAATATGATTGTATACCTAGAATAAAATTTATCATAACATTTTTGTACATAATTTGTAGATGATTGAATGTCAATGTAAATATTTTTTTATAATCTAAAGAAAATATTTACATTATTATACAAAAACACCATTTTAGTTAATTTATTTGTTATATATTAATGAAAAAAATAGTTTATTTGAATATACATGTACAGATAATACTTTAAATAAATTGTAATGGTGCATATAAGAAAACTTAATATGTAATAAAAGCTTTTATGAAATTATGATTATACTATTTTATACCTGAATGGCTAAATGTAAACAAAAATGATATGGAGGCTCACTCTTTGTGTTCGTATGAAATATCAAATTATTAAGTATTAAGTTATTCAGATCACAATGTTAATCTACAAAATACTACATAATGCTTAAATACAGATGTTGGTACAAATCTACCATAGTAAAACATGTAAATAATAACATTTTTGTTTGTACAATTAATATCTATTTAATTTTTAATATAAAGTAAAGAAAGTACTATTGCTAAATTTAAATTTAGTTTTAAATACAACAACAATAACAACCCGCCTACAATACCCATAAACAATATGAAAAAAATAATTAAACAATAAGTAGATAATATTTATATAAATTATTAACTACAATTAGTTGAAGCTCATTGAACTATCATATACCATCATTTTTTTTTTTTTTAATATTTCTATAACATTATTTTATAAGTATACCTACACAACTTATAATTTAGTATTTATATATTTACATAAATTATATATGTATATTATTTAAAATAGTAATTGTAGGTAAAAAAAAAAAAAATTAAAATTACAAAATCAACAAAAGTTTAGTAGAAAACTATAATTTATTTCATAAACAATTTCACTGAGATTAATATGACTAGCATACCAAAAATGTTGCATCAAATGTAAGAGATTTGTTCATATTAAGTAGTATCGATTTACTCAAACTAATTCACAACTACATTTCCAAAGGAATTTAAGGATATAAGTATTGCCAATAAAAAAAATAAAAGATAGTGATGGGTGTTAAAATACAATCTTGCTCTTTATAAGTGTCAAATTTTATCGTAGTAATCAATCTATTTTGTAGGTGTGGTTACTAGATTGTGTGCATTTGTTCCTTAAAATTAACTAGGTATATAAACATAAACAATATACTCATAACTTAAAACAGTTAAAACTCTTAACATAAAACTAGGTTATGACTAGTTTTGCCAAACTTTATCAAGGGTACAATCAGAGATCTTGGCCTTCGCAAAAAAAAAAAAAATACAATGGCATCCATAGGCTTAATAAAAACTTATTAATTATTTATTTGTATTTTTTAATAAAAAAAAAATTAGCGTTAAATTATTTAAAATGTATTCATGAGATTTTTAACATATTTTATAATTAAGGATTTTCAAAACCACAATCCGAATAGCAGATCTTCAAATGTAAAATAACCATTACTTATTTTGATAAATAGTTTGAACTCATTTTTTTAAATAAGATTTGAGCATTTATAATAGTCGTGTTGAGTATTCAAAATTTCAAAAATTATAATAAACCACAGAGTTGTCAATGATGCATACATGTATGTATTATCCATCTGCTTTATTTTTTAATGGCAAGATAGTCTTTCCCTCCCAAAAATCAGATCCAATGCAAATTAATACATTACAGACAGTTATTTACACAGTGACAAGTGGTTTGATTTCTTTATGTACAACATAAAATTTGTACTTGTTGCCAAAAAGCCCCCATATAACTGCAACATTTTCAATTATTACGTTAAAAGGTATAGTACACAGTGCTCCTATTATGCATAATGTAAATTTTAGGACACCAAAACGATATAATGAAAAAGATTTCACTACACCAAATATGTACATATATATATTGACACCAGCTATAAATGCACAAACAAAATCCATGATTGCAGGACATGGAATTGGAAAGTATCTAGCTAACACTAAATTGGAAGTAGACAGCGGCAATGTCACCCATGAATAACATGATAAAGCTAACCAAATTTTTGTTTTTGAAGGAATGGCCGCTGAATGGACTACTAATAGAATACCTTGAAGCCAACGTTTACGTTGTTGGATAAAATCCCATAGTGAAAATGGTGATTTTTCCCACATTTCTCCTTCCACAAAATTGAATGTATAGCCTTCTTTAGCAGCTCGCATGGCAAAAAAACAATCTTCTGCAATTGATCCATCCAAGCCATTATCAAATGAAATATGACGCTCTGCACCCAACTAAAATTTAAAGTATTTATGTTATTTTTGTCTAACAGTTGAGCAATTTAAATTCAGTATCAAACTCTATTGATAAAATAAATAAATACATATAAACAAACTATGATAATTTGTTTATTTAAGTAATACATTCAAACTCGTATAATTACTTGGGTGACAACATATGATCCTTTCCAACTAAGAAGTGGCTTATGAAACATTGAAAGTTGAATTCGAAGTTTACCCATATCATCAGCTACTCTGAAACTATCTGCTAAGGTTGTGAACCAATTTACTACTTCTTCATTAGCATATGTTATTAGACCCTGGCCAAACTGATGTTTACCATCCAAGACAAAATTTAATACACCTCTAATTGAATTCTCTGTCAATAGGGTTTCTTCATCTAAATGTACAACCCAATCACAATCTGCCAAAATATTTACATTGTCTTCCAAACAAAATTGAAGGGCTCGTGATTTGAAAAGTGCACCAGTCTTTGTCTTATATGATTTTGGAACAACCACTTCCCTTATACGCCTATGCACAGGAAGTCCAATACTTTTATCTGTCACTACTTCAATAATGAAATTTTCCAATCCTAAAATTTAAAATATAAAACAAATTAGTGTGTGCATTAAATAATAAAATAAAAGCTATATTTAAATTTTACCAGTTTCCAAACATCGAGCCATATTACGGGCAACATTTGCTTTGACTAACTGAGGATAATCTCCTCTTGTGACTATACGTATGCATATAAATGGAGCCAACAAAGGTGATCCTTTTAGAACGACTTTGTCTTGAAAAGCATTATACAGTGTAAGACCGCCAAAATTCAATAGTACTTGTGGTAATGGTAAGAAGGTCAAACATCGTAGTAGATACAACATAAAGCACCAAATAAAACCATAGCGTTCCCATGGATTAAAATTATAAGTATTTTGAACATCTGCTGATAGTTTAACACCTCCCGACCAGATTTCAAATATTGATATTACAAACACCAATAAGGTACAATGAAGAAAATGTTTGGTCCAACTGCTTAACATAGCTGTAAAATTGATAATAACAATAATCACATTCAACTACATTTTATGTCTTCACTATGACTAATATAAAATAATACATGTGTATATGAGGTAGTAATATATTATAATATAATCAGCCTTGAATGAATAATTGTAAAAAAAAAAACAATTATTATTATTAATAGGTATAGCTTACCTATACTTATCTATGAAAGATAATATCTCAAAAACTAAGCTATTCGATGTAACCCGATTCTTCAGAAATGTAGCAAACGTCTGTTGAAATTCAAGTAAGTAGTTCCTGTGTCGAGATTTTGTTAATCACAGCACAACTAACAATTTGACTATTATAGACATAATGATAAATGAGCTACACAATATCGGTTTAATTAAATACATAAAACTTCACTATATTATAATAAATACTAAACACTAAACATATCTTAAAGGCGAAATGGTATTACTAAAGTATAATTACAAATTACCCACTATGATTTACAAAAAAAAAAAAAAAAAATTAGGTATAATAATTATTACATTTATTTATTGTTAGTATCAACTACTAATGCAACTCCTATAAAAAAAAATAGGTGTAAAAGAAAATAATTGTATTTGATTATTTGGTGAATTCCGCCCATGAACTAATACCAACATTACGGTAACCGTCGTACGACGAACTTCACAACTGTCCGATTGATATCAGAATTCAGGCATTCAGCCACGGTTGGTTATTCAGGAATTTATTCAGGCCGTGGTCGTCACCCTTATCAGTGTTAACAGACAGGCTGATTTTTTTTTAAATAACTTAATTTGAATTTTAAAGGTGCAATTTGTAGTTTAAAAATAAATGGTATGGTCCGATTAGTAAAAATATTATGTTGATGTGTCCAAAAGACAATTATTAATAATTAACTGAATAAAATCATCGCAATGAGATATTATTGACCCTAGACCATGGTTACTAGATGTTTTTAACCTTTAAATTATTATTAATTTAATTTATAATCACGTTCTTCACAACTGATAAGAACATAAAATTAAAAATTGTCAAAATTGATCTATCACAATTTTAAATTTTATATTTTAATGGTTTATAGCTAATCGGTATTCTTGTTATAAATTATAATTTGAATAACAATTCACAATTGCCAGTTAATTTAATAATATGGCTACACATTATTGTAGTGAGTATTCGAGTTATTTTATTGTAACTAATAGAAGATTTTGAGCTAATGTGTTTTTGTCAATACAATAATATTATCTTCTTAACTTCACAACTTTTAGATATACACCATATTATATCTTATACAATTTTGAGAATTTTAAAGATATTTTTTTTATAATTTCTTATTTTGTAACTTATTTGGTTAAGTTAGTTTGTAACACACAATACCTTAGAATTGTATATGCTTTATTTTGATTCTCAATGAATTAGATAATGTGAAAATAAATATTAATATAAATTATTAAGACTTCTAAGAATGTACACTTACATCTTGAATTGGTTATAAATTTTTTTTTTTAACTAACAGTTATTAAATTCCTGTAGAAATTTAACTTAACTGATTTATAATAATTAATTTTTCAATTTGATTACATTTTATAAATTATCATTACATATTTAATTCTCATAAACATTGCCATTAGTATTATCAATTTATAACAACTAAAACTTAATTATACAATTATTATGTTCCAGTCCTGAGAAATTATGTTTAACTATCATTACCTATAACACATTTTTCCTTGAAGCTATAAAATGTGGTTTTATATTCTGCTTGTTACAAAATTTTAATTTTATACATTTAAAATCTAAATGAAACTATTTTATTTTTGTTCTACCTTATATAACAACAATTTTTTTTTAGGAAAAATATTTGGTAAAAATCTTACTCACAACTTAAAAACTAGAATTTGTCCATCATATCTATCAACATTACCTAAATCACAACTTGATGTTGCAGAAGATGAACAATCATTACCTGATGGTAAGTTTTCTATTCTAGTTTTACATCTTGAATTAGTTTTATTTAATGTTGGACATTGTTATTTTAGAGTCCAAATTTAAGTTGTCCAACCCGGATGCTTTTGATGTAAAAAGTATGGTTAGAATTAAAAGCCTATTTGAAGCTGGCGTGCATTTTGGTCATACAGAAGGAACATTAGATAATAGAATGAAACAATATTTGTATGGTAACAGATTAGGACATTTAATTATAGATCTAAATCATACTAAAAGACTTCTCCAACAAGCCCTTAATGTAACTGCACATATATCATACAGGTAAATGTACAAATAAACGCTACATGCTTATGTGCCCATATTATGCATTTTACCAATTAATAGTATTTATTAATATGCTTTAAATATTCACAACTACCCCCCTATTGTCCGTATGTTAGGTATGTCAAACCTTTGCAACAAACATATTGATGCTAAATTAAAATTTGTATAAACATAAATAACTCATTTGATGGACCCCCCCCCTCTCTTACATATCAACTTTTTAATTTTCTAGCATTCCACTTGTTCTATCGCTCCTTATGTTGTACCCAAGCATGCTACGAATTATTACTGCAATCATCCACTTGAACGTTTAATGTGCCCTTCCAATAAATCTCAAAACTAGTTCCCAGCTTAATTCATAATCACTGCTACTTAGTTAATCTCGTTGTGAATCTTCTGTCTATATAAATTCTGTACTATTTGGCACTGCTTGTTATTGATAAATTAATGTATTTATTTCTGTTTTTAGAGGTGGAGTAATTTTGTTCTTGTGTCAATCACCCCTCAATTGTCTGACTGTTGAAAATTGTGCAAAAGAATGTGGTGAATTTGCTCATACAAGATATTGGCGCGATGGTATGTTTACAAACTCTTCAAGGATTTTCAAATCTGAAACCAGATTGCCTGATCTGTGCATAGTATTAAATACATTGAGCAGTACATCTAAAAACAATAGTGGACAACATAGTGTTCTCTCTGATGCTGCAAAAATGTTAATACCAACTATTGCTATTGTTGATACAGATGCTAATCCTAATATTGTGACATACCCGATACCAGGCAATGATGATACACCAAGTGCTATAAATCTTTATTGTGATTTATTTAAAAATGTTATTCTTAGGGCTAAAAAAGTTAGAAAAGAAATTTTAGATAAAAATAAAATATCAGTGTAACATAAAAATGTATTTGTATTTAAAGTTGTTGAAAAAAAAATAATATAATGAATAAATATTAGTTTAAGTAATATGCGTTGATATTTTCAAGTTTGAATGTTAACGTTTTTAAATCTAATTCATTGATTGTCTCGCAACTTATTAATGGTTTTGTAGCCGTAGAGTTCATAAAATCTGTAAAATAAGTAAAAATCTGTTAAGATACATTTTGAACACCATACACCGAATATTAAATAACGAATTGAACAAAGTTTGATTCATATAGAGTTGGTGCATTTAACGGGCAACAAAGTGCACGGAATCAGCTAGTATATTATAATTTGGTAAAAGAAATATGATGATGGATAGAACCAATAAAACTAATAATAACAGATTACTGTAAAATCAATGTATTCCTCTATATGTTTAGAATTAGATCAACTATTACACACAATCTAAAAATGCATAATTGTAACAATTGTTTATTGATCTTGAAACGTTGTTTGTTATTTTAAGGCTTGTTTAGTTTAAAACAATTTAACTATAATATAGGTACCAAAAAAATTATGCTAGCATTTTATATCAATAAAGTAAAGTTACAGCAAAAAGAAAATTAATTATTTCTTACTTGTATGATATTACAGGGTAATATATTGTAAAATATACAATTAGAATAAATGGAAACTTTGCCATCCATGATTCTTTTAATTTATTTGCTATTGCCACACATGACAAATGTGCACATCTCTCAGTACTCATTCTGTTGTCTGTTGGCGAATGGGTCAATCCATATTTCTGTAAATTATTTAACAATATTATAGACTAATCACAAACTTAAAGTTTTATCTATATTACTTCTCCTGGTTGACCTGTGAAGCTTTCTTTAAGAAAATTGCTGAAAACGGGACCCGGGCATAAGAGAGTAATATGAATATTAGTATGCAATTTTTCTAGACGTAAAGCTCCAAGATAGCCCTTTAAACAAACAAATATTTTTATTATATTTATTATGATATACTTATATAAAATTTTAAGATGTAAATATAATAACATCAACAAAATCAATGTAAATTAATAGTTTTTAAAACAATTTAGTGTGTTAATTGTACTTTTTACTTCCTAATTTCTACGTAAAGCCTGCTTTACCTACTCAACCTTACCTGCAACACTTTTTTGTTGGATATTGTGTTAATAAATGTCTATATAAAAGAAAAACAACTATTTAGTTATGTCCAAGTAAATTAATTATTAAGAATTTAAAATAAATAAACCTTGTTAAGGCACTTTAAAGGGGATTTTTTATTTTGAGATATCTTCAATAGTAATCAAGGTTAAAACAATTTTTTTATAACCAACTACACGCTGTATTTCAATGTTTCTTATAAAATGTTGATATAATATCTAACAATAATATTTAATGGTCTTTCTGCTTTCACCTTACCTCCTAAATGGTAAAACTTATTGGGCTGAAAATAAATATAGAATATAGAATAGGATACAACTTTTAATTATTATTGATTAATAAGTTTCAGAATAGTTATTATAATTGAAATAATTAATATAATTGCTAGTTTATTTAGAATAAATACATTTTGTATTTAAGTGTTTCCGTGTCAACAATAATAAATTATTATCTAAATTATGTATGTCTTCATTTTAAATTATTTTATGGTCAAAACTATCATAAATGATAAAATTTATAACCTAATGATTAGATTCAGGCATACAGCAGCTGTCAGCAACTAAAAAATATTACTGTTTACAAATAGTTATTTACTTACATGAAGTGCATGTTTAGTTGCATCATAGGTTGCAGAAAATGGAGCCGGTATAATTCCTGCAATACTAGAAGTAGCCACTAATTGACCACGTCCGACTTGATTAAAATATCTTACTGCAATTCTTGATAGATTTATAACAGGAAATACATTTAAATCAAATAATTCTTGATCGACTCCAAGTTCAATATCTTCCCACACAGCTCGTTGTGAACGACCCGCATTGTTTACAAGGATATCAAGCTATATACAATTATACAAATAGTTAAGATTATTGTGTTATTATACTTATATCTTAATACTCCCAGAACATGTACTATATAATAAAATAAAAATATTACATAACCTACATAAAATAATTGGTTATTTCATCAAACAAAAAGGTAAAAAGAATAATTACTTTCATAAACCTTCCTAACATAACTCTAAACACAACTATAATATTATGAGATGTATTAAAAAATTGCTGCACTACATTTTAGGTAAAACAACTTTTAAAATATAAATATAAATTCAAAATAATAGTATTAGCTATACATTTTCAAATGTTTATAAATGTAAATGTATTATTAATGATTTAAATTTTAAATATTATTCTTACTTTGCCGAAATGGCTGATGACATTATCAAACAATGAATTGTGTTTAGATATATTGGTGACATCCATTGGTAAAACAAGTATATCATTAGCAGTTAGTTTTCCTTCACTAAGTTCTATGAATTTTACAATACAAAATTTAAAATATAATACAATTTATAACAAATAAAATGTTTTAAAAATTACCAATGCAATGGTTTTTAACTTGATATAGTTTGTCTTTACTTCTAGCAGACAAAACAAGTTTGGCGCCATGTTTAGAAAGGTTCAATGCAATGTGTTCACCAATTCCACTAGATGCACCAGTAATCCAAACTACCTTGTCTTTAAACGAATCTATAGTAAAATTAAAAACAGTTGTTATGTTAGAGTAAAAAACATTGTACAATCATACAATACGCTATATCAGTACCTATTGTTTAAACATGTTTAATATCGAAATGTACATAATATAAATATATGAAAAAATATCCAATTAAGTATGAATAAAAATTAGTTTACAATTTTATTTATTAAGTGGTCGGTGGTTGTATTTTTTCGAAACAACATTGAGATTTGTCATAACGCACCCTTCTATCATCATACATGAACCTTAGAATGCATTCTGGTTAGGTTTTAAGTTACTTTTAACAACACGTAATACAACTTCAAGAGGGTATCTCTATAACCCCTATAACTAAAAATAGGATACTGCACCGCTATTTTAATATATAGGTATATATTATTTTTAAATATAGAAATCAACTAAAATATGAACCTAGTTGAATATATTATTTTGTACACCAAATATGATAAACATACTTTATACCTACCCCTCATAGGCACAATTTAATTAAAAAATAAATTGTAATGACATGTAGGATGAATAGGACAAAGTTTTCATCACAATTTATTATTCAAATAAATTATTATCCAAATAATTTTCAAACGGGTTATTTGCAAAGAAATTTATTTACCTAGGTCCTAGAAAATTATTTAAATAAAAATGTATTCAAATAATATCCTACTGTGTATGTAGTCATGTAGGTACTAACCGAGATTTCTCTTGAATTTGTCATAAAACCAGAGTTCCAGGTCGGAGTCGCTGGTAAAGAACAACACAAAATACACTAGGAACTTTAACACCACAATGAGTCCAATAAAACTCAAGAACCCCATGACGACTCGAGACGACTGCAACAGGTCCGATCGAGAATGATTGGAGAATGAATAACTACATAAAAGGAAAACGACTATACTATAGGCAATACCTACCTCCTACACTTCAAAGACTATCGGTTCATAATATTATATTATTTTAAATCGTTATCGATAAAATATTGTTTGGGAACGAAAGTACAAATATAAAACTCGTAAGTGGTTATATTAAATATGATATTATAGTTAATAAATTGGATATAGAGATGCGTAAGTAGTTTCGATAACATCAATAATTGGTAAAATAATTAGGTAGGTATATTATTGTGTAACGGCTCGCATTATTTTTTAATTTAACGTAGTTAAAAATTGTTAATTAATTACAAATAAAAATGATTGATACAAGCTGATGATATTATTAATTTACATAATATTAGTAAATGGAGGTAGTATACGCAGAAAACAACAATGACCGATAAGGAACCATCCACTGTCCACACTCCACAACTACTGGCAAAGTGACCACTGGGCAGTAGTGACTAGTGAGTAGGTACTGACAAAATATGAGTACCTAATGTCCTAATCACGGTAGAGGTAAACCGCAGTATCGTCTATCAGAATACAAATACTGAAATGCCGTCCGGCGTCCGAATAAAAGTAAAGAGAACCGGTCAGGAATGCGCAGCCAACCTGACGGCTGCCAACGGAATCAAAAAATGATAATAATAATAATGAATTAAAAGTGTAAGAATGCAATTGGCTCGCTCTGTGCGACCGTGCCTCCGTTTGGCCTTCTCAAGCCCCCCGACCATCAATCACCGAGACCAAGTTATTAAACGGTACCAAAAGTAATAATATGGATATTTTTTTATTTGTTGCGAATAGCGGTAGTTTGTAAATGATGGAAATACCGGCACGCCCATCGCATGCCGCGCGCGATCAGTATTAAAATATACTTATTTATAGGTAGACATTTTTGTTATTTCTAAACGATTTAATAAACGTTATATTGGGTATAATATAAAAAACGCAACGACTTGCCCTCAGAAATATTGTCACAATTCAATTTTATAATAGGTATTTTTACTCTAGAACCAAAATTGAGCGAGTTCTACTCAGACTGCGTAAACGTGTTTTGTCCATATCGTACGTGTGTAAGACGGAGATGAAACATAGACATAATTCTTAACTTTCAAACACAATAAAAAAATATTGATCCACGACTAATTAACAAAAAAATAATTACTACTGATGGAATACGGTGTCGTGGTCAACCATTAGGTGAAAAATAAGCAAAATAAATTTCTTTCAAATTAGAGTATTAATTATAATAGTGTAAAAACAAATTAATCATATGTATATGCTTGTTTATAAATGTTATATTATGTGAATCATTATTCTGAATAAATATAAACACTACAATTTTGTGATTTTAGTGGTTTAAACCCTATGAAGTATGAACCTCGTCCCCCCTTGGCCCTTTAGCACGCCGATGGAGTATTATAATATAGTGCAGCACAATGCCGCAAAACATACGCACACGGAATAACCATGCTATTATTATTCATACAATTAAGCGGTCTTGTTAAGTATTCAAATTCTTTTATGGTAATGAAAATACTTTTGAAATACTTTTTGACAAGTTTTTTTTAATTTTAAATATTTTCCATATACTTTTTATTTGATTTTTATTCCAGAATACTAAATACTTTTTTACTTTTTATCGTCGTATTGCAACGAACAATATTTTTGTTTCGCATATTACAAATGTAAATTTGGTCATAAAATAATATTTTATATCAATTATACCAAATGCTTCTAAAATATTTTAATATTTCATAAAATACGCAAATGACACTAGGTATACCTAAAATTCATATTTCATATCTACCTGTCGCTGAAGATTATCTTGACAATATAATAGGCTCCTATAGTCATATGCGACATCTGAAATTCTTGAACCAATTAAAAAATGTATTTATTAATAATTTTAAGTAGGTATACATTTGTGATAAACTTAAAAGATTTTAATAGACTAAAAAAAATAGGTACTTGTGAAGTATTTTCAATACTTTTGAAATGTATTTGTATTTATATTCAAATTCATTTGAAATACAGTATTTGAATACGTATTTAAAATATACAAATGACATAAATTATTTAAATACGTATTCTGAATACATTTGAAAAGTATTCTTAACAAGACTGCAATTAAGTTTGGTACCCATATTTAAAATATCTTTATGAATATAGGAATAGCCTGAATATTATTACTAAACTAGTAAACTACCCAATATAAATGTAAATTGCGAGTGTATGTAACATTTATTATTTAAATGAATTCCACTAGTTGAGACCTTGTTTTAATCAGGGTTAATTTATTTAATGCTGACAGTTTGATATGATGAAGATTGAAGCTTGCAGCAAAGACAGTTGCAGAGTAGGTATACAGTATACTTCATGACTCTATGTCTCTATGACTAAAAATCAAAATTTATTTTTTTTTAAAACCATTTATACATAAAAACGTGAAAATGTAGCTAAACCTGGGGGGAGGATTAAAATATATAAAATGTCGGGGGCAATCTGCCCTTCCCGGAGGGTACGCCCAAGGCCACAGGCACAGCCCACCAATTACTAGTCTTATCACAGCACCAGCACAACTATTATAAGTTTGGAGATCACATAAGATGGACGTGTGTGTGACTATTCAATTGCATATTTTTATAATAGGTACCTATATATTACATTGTATTAATTATTATTATACACACACGACACACAACATTATACAACACACACATACGTTTCAGTACAATTATAACAATAATTCCAAATCCCAGTTCAGCAGTTTACCATTATTATCATTACCTATTTTACTGGTATTCAACACAACCTAAAAAGGAGTCCTGAATATTAGAAATCACAAGGAAGAGGTCCTTAGATACACCAAAGCAATGATGGTCTGATAAAGTCTCAAAGGATTTAACGGTACTAGTCACTAGAAGCGGGAAACTATAAGAGGTAGCATTAGATAGAAAGACATGAGAGGAAGATGTGATGCAGTAATGGGATTAAACGCGTCCTCTGAATCTGAAAAAAAAATAATTTTAGGTTATAGGAATAGGCAACTAAAGATACACCAAGTCTATTTTTTCAATCAGGTGCAGAATGGCAAAAGTAGAATAATAAATAATAATAAATTATATTTGCCATTCCTGGGACACATCGTCCTCGTCATTTCATCGTCATTTCTTGTCGGTATCACCCACGATTACATGCGCGTGCGTAAATAAAATACGTCGGCTACGTGGCGGACAGATGCCACCGACGACGAGAAATGACGAGAACGATGTGTCCCAGGAATGCCAAATAATTCAAAAATTAAATGGAGTATGAACTTAGTATTTACTATTAGGAGTGAACGAGCCTTAATCAACGATTTTTTTTTATGTTTATCCCTATCAGACATTTATATTAGGTTTAATAATTTCCAAATTATTGCAAAAGTGAAATATAAAATTGTTTATTTATGATCGTTGTATGGTACTTATAGGTCATAAAATACACATTTTTGGAAAATGTATACAAAATTACAACATATATTAACTTATATTTTAGCAACAAAAGGCAAGAATGAATTATGAATACATTTTAGAATTTTAGATTCTGAGCGTAGCAACGAATGTATTCTTGGTTTTATAATGATATGTGTTTTTTTCTGTCTGTCATCAACTTTTGGGATAATAAAAATACTGTGATTATTGATTTCAGCATCTTTTTTGATAGATAAATGAATCGAGTTGGTAAAGAATACAGATCAAAATTATAAATTCCCCGTAGTTTGCGAAAGCGCTGTACAGTGGTATAAAAGACAATTTTAACTGGCCAAAAATACCATTTTGAAAAATACTTGTTTTTTTTATCAATAATTATATAAAGGGTATACCTTTACAATATTCTGAGGTTCAGTAACGGTGCCAGGTTTTTTCCAGGGTATGGGTCAAAAGGAGGCCAACACATATATTATATTAGAGCTTTGATCTAAAACATAGACTTATAATTATAATTTATATTATATGTCTATGATCGAAAATGAGATTTATTCTATGATAATTGATAACCAATTATTAACTATATTCCCATACAACCATTAAATATAAATTATAATGTAACCATTTCTGCGAACAACACAAAATATAAAACGTAAACAATACCTAAAGGCTACAGTAAAGTTGTGTCTATGTGATTGTATGCATACTAGGCTTCTTCAACGATATTCAATCGATAACTTTTTTTCAGAAATTTAGGTATCGATAATCGTAATATATCGATAATCGATGTACATCAAGAAAACTGATTTTCATGCCAAAGCTCTTGAAAAATATATTTCAAAACAATTAATTGTTAATATAATACCCACTATAAAAAAAATAGTTACTACTTAGTACCCAGTCAATTGAGTATCAAATTTCGAGTATTGGCATTTATGATAGCCATAGAGCCATCAAAATTTCAAGGCAGGCCAAAGAGCTGGCCGTAAATTCACAAGGTGGGTCTGCCTTTGGCGCTGCCACTGATGAAGTTAAATATAGAATTTCAAATTAAATAATTAATATACACTCGACTTATATAGAGCTGTTTGTGTGAAATATTTAAAATATATGAATCCCGAACGTTTTGTCCCTGTCAATTATTAAGATAGAACGTTTGCAGGTCCCCCGGTATTTTAAATCGTTATTTTTTTCTTTATTTAAAATTTCAATTTTTTTTATAAAACGTTAAATGTCTGTAATACATTTACATTATTATTAATGTTTTGATATTCCAGTCACTATTTATTTTAAATTTAAAATGTCAATACCATATTAAAATTATTAACAATAAAATTACGTCTTATTCTTTTTTAAAACTATAAAATGTCAGTATAAGTATTAAATTTAAAATTTAAACTCATTGCTTAATGCCTATACAATATAATTTTCATCTGTAAAATTTAATTTTGTAAATAATGTAAGTAATAAATTATGCGTCTAATGCCCATCTGAGTGGCACCCGCCCACATCTAATACATGGGTTCGACACGACGGCGCCACTGTATGCTCTATTGCTAAATAACCTCTTAATATAATTCTTGGGGGTCAAAAGTCCTATTTTAATAATTGACGGGGACGAATCATCTATGGACTGGTCGAATTACCAAAATATTTTATACATTATTTGATTAATATTTTCAAACTTTCATACATTTGTATATTATTTAATTCTCTATAATAATATATTCTATAATAAAATATTAAGTATAGGTATATCATGTTCATCAATAATTATTTTAGTAGAAGAATCAAAAAACTAACCTTGTGTAATTGTGTAAATACTACGAAATAAAAGAGATATGACTACCTAGATGTGGCTATTAATATGATAAAATGGCTTCCCGAATTCCAGACTATAAGTTTTAAATTTTATTCAATACAAACTAAAATATCATTAATAAATATCATAATATCTGGACATCTGGTGATCAGAGGAGAGCATTCGCTTCGGTGAAAAAAATTAAATAGGACGAAAACTTGGAATTTTGGCCGCGGTTGTGCAGTGCGCATTCAGCATTGTCATAATATTATTTTTGTCTCCATTGTTTGATAACAATTTGAAGCGTAAATGCGTAATATTCGTTTTATCATAATATGATAAGAAGAATATTACAGAAATTACATTTTACTATGTCTAAAGAGTTCAGTGTTTATATTTGTCTGACTGAAAAAATAATTACTTTTACAATTCAATTTTAATTTTTATCAGAGTTTTGTTGTATAGTAGTTTTTTCTTTTTAATATTCTATATTTGAATCGAAGAAATGAATAGTTCCTGTTTAACCAAAACCGAAACCAAGTCGCCGTTTTTAATTGGAGTGGCTGGTGGAACTGCATGTGGAAAAGTAAATATCTACTATAAACATTTTGTTTCTCACTTGCTAATCTGCATATTTTGTATTTCAAGATATTATAAATTAATTATCCTTGTATAATGTTATTTCATAGTCCACCGTTTGCAAGAATATTATAGAGAAATTGGGGCAAACCAATTTAGATGAAACAAGAAGACAAGTAGTGTCAATCAGTCAAGACAGCTTTTACAGAGAATTAAATGCTGCGGAAAAAATCAAAGCTTCTAAGGGACAATTCAATTTTGATCACCCTGGTATTGCTAAGATTAATTATTAATATTAATTGTATTTATTTATTTATATACATAGAGTACTGTGAATTGAATATTGTTATATATTATATCATATTATTATTAAAATTTGGATTTTTTTTTAAATTTATTAGATGCATTTGACGAAGTCTTCATGTTTCAAACTTTGACTGATATTCAAGCAGGAAAGACCTGTACAATTCCAGTTTACAACTATAAAACAAATTCTAGGTAAACATTAGATAAACAAATAATTTTAAGACATGAAAATATTATGATATATGTATACTACCTATAACAGATTAAAAAAATAAATAAAATAATTCCTACTTAATATTATTTATTAATTCAGTTTGTCATCAATCAATATTTATACAGTAGACATAATGTTATTTTAATATTATAATTTTTTTTTCAATAGATAGTTGTATACTCACTCCATTCACACTTTTAAGGTTCCTCAGCGGTTGACTTGTGGTGCTTACGGGGTGGCTTTACAACACAGGTACATAGCACAACATGCATCCAGGTAGAGTTGACTATATGGAGGTCACAGGCAGGTATGGCTTGACCGATACTCGAAGAAGAAAACTGGTCGTCGCTGAGGTAACTTGTGAATGGAGTAGAATTTCAATTATTGAAAACATATATTTATTTTAAAATATACTTATTATTTACTTCTTGGTATTTGTGATAAAAATTAAATTTTGTGTATTGCTTTTATACCAGATAATATAAATTATGTATGATACATTCATAGTTAACATATGTTCTTCATTTATATTTTAGGAGTAAGAATGAGAACATAGTCATCTATCCTGCAGATGTTGTGATTGTTGAAGGCATATTAGCGTTTTATTTTCCCGCAATAAGAGATCTATTTCATATGAAATTGTTTGTCGATACAGATTCAGATACTAGATTAGCCAGAAGAGGTAATTAACTAGTTTGTCTAGTATAGTTAGTTATGTATACCATATATCAATATTTTTATTAGTTCCTAGAGATATCAATGAAAGAGGCAGAGATTTAGAACAAGTATTAAATCAATATATGAATTTTGTAAAACCTGCTTTTGAAGAATTTTGTTTACCAGTAACTATAAATTTAATTTTTATTAATAACTACTATAAATGATTTTTGTTATATTAATATTATTCAAAATGTTGCAGACTAAAAAATTTGCGGACATTATCATACCAAGGGGAGCAGAAAATTTTGGTATGCATATTATTCAACAATTGCTATGTTGTTAAAAAAAAACTGTTGTTTAATATTTTATACAATCAGTAGTATAAAAAAAATATTCTAAAAACAGATTTCAATTAAATTAAATTCATAAGTTTACCTCAACATTAAATTAAGTAGGAATCCATAATTTCCAGTTACCAAACTAGTTATTATTTTTAAATTTACCATTCAAATAAAAATATTAAATTTAATGCAGTATACAATATAAATATTTAGAAATTAATAAATTAAACTATTAAAGTAATTAAAAGTTATAATTTATCTCAATTAATTTTGTTTTTTTGCAGTGGCTATTGATTTGATTGTTCAGCATATACGAGATTTATTAAATAGTGAACATTGTACTCAATATGAACTTTCAGAAGGATTAGTAGCAGTACACACAAATAATGTTAATGCATCTAGACTACATTAATCTAACTTAATGTAAAATTATTTATAACAATATTAATCTACATTTATTTTACATTAAAACAACAAAACAAAATGTATGTAACTATGAGTGAATAAAATTATTAACATTATTTTAAAAAGTAATCTTTATTAGTTAAATTGTATTATGTATAAAAGAAAAAAGTGTACAGTCCGTTTTTACTACATATATTCATTGATAGTAAAGTTCTATGTTCATTCCATCATGAATTTCATCTGAAGTAAAAATATTAAGGAAAATTATAATATGACACTACAACACAGTTATATTACATTTGAAGAAGGCCGCATTTTTAATGACAACTTTAATACTACATTCTATATACTACCCTAATTTAAATATTGTAAACACAGACTAATGGCTATGTAGTTGAAGCCTTTATTCCTTATTAAATTAAAATGATAAGTTACATACTTATCAGTTATTAAATATATTCTCATATTATTTATTTATTTGTAAAGCCGTAATGCTGAGTAGAAACTAGTGTTTAAAAAAATAAAACAAATTGGTAATGATTTCAGTGAATGAGTTTTTGTTATAATTTTAAAAGAGACTAAAGTTTATTCAAGACAAGACTATAATAAGAATGTACCCACAAACATTCTGACAAATAATAGAGCACAAATTTTGATAACGTAAAAACAATTTAATAAGAAGAAAAAAATCAAGGGTTTTTATCAGATATTGTGACTACCTGTAAAGGAGCATCACTGCCAATATATGCCATTTGACTTTGCCATGAGTGATGTGGATTTTTGTAGGCACTTGCCATTTGGCAAAATTTTTCCAACTGGCTTGTCAGGCCGAACCTGAAGAGTGTCGGTCCGGATCAAAGAAAGCCAAGTGGTATAGTGTGGACGCGCCTTAACGATTTTCTGGTAAACGTAATTCAAAGCTGGGCACTCACTAGTTAGAAAGTTAAAGTAAGTTTTAATTAATATTAACTTTGTAACTTAACTAGTTGAATTTAATGTGTAAAATTATCTAATCCAACTCATTAAAAGTTTTTTTTCATTTATTCAATTTTTCAATTTTTTATTTTGTTCAACTTTCTATATTCTAATGACTGATATTCTAAGAAATTAAGGTTATTACCTACCTATTGAAACATTTGATATAATTATCAGTTGACAGTTGTTTTGACATTTGATCAACTTTTAACTAATGACGGAGCCAAACAAATGTGCGGTTGGTGGCTCCGCCGACTTAGAAACCTGATATCTTAGGTATTACATTTTAGCTGCCAACCTCAAATTCATTTGGCCCTGACATTGACTAAGTTATACATTTGGTAAATTTCAAAAACTAACTTATATTCTAACTTAATTACTTTTTATATTAAAGTAACTTAACTTTAACTAATTGAAAAAAGTGACTAACTTGCCCAGCTTTGACTAAATTTGACTACAGGCTACCATAGGTGAACATTAGGTTATATTGTTTTAAGACAATTTTGTGATCAACAACACAAAATAATGTAGGCTTAAGTAGGTCTACTCAACAAAACTTAAGGCTCAGAGTATATGCAAAACTCTAATTCACAGTAACACACCTAAATACTTACTTTTAACATTATTTTACATAACATTTCCTGGTAAAATCACAACAATTTTTATTCATATAGTAAATCCAAGATTTTTGAGGTTGAAATGCGAGTTACAGAGAATTTATTTGTTGATACACACAAAGAGACTACCTACTCTATTTCTTCCATCCATCAAAAAGTGGCTTAAAAGTTAGAATCAATTATTTTATAGAATTACACCTAACATTACAAAAATATAATATCTAAAAATCAATGACATATTTAAAACATAAATCAAAAATTATATACATTATTACGTTTATGCCAATATTAAAAGGATACAATCTCCCAATCTAATATGGTCTTTGAAAATTGTGTACCATTTCTTCAAAATTATTTTTTCCCATTTTGTTCCTGTTTGAGCCGCAATTAATTTTTTTAAATCACCGATTGTATCTTCAGGATTGCATTTTACTCTGACTTTCTTTCCCAATCTATCATTACAAGTGATTTCAATCATTTTGAATTATTTTGAAAGATATCAATCTTTAACCTGAAAAATATTAAGATATAAAAATACGTAGATAAGTCAATGAATAATAAATATAGATTAATATATTATACAACAATTTAAAGTTTTTAATTAAAAATATAATTGATATAAAATAATAAAACAAAAGTAATCAATGTTTTTAAAATTAGATTGTATGAGAAAAAATAGTCAAAATATGGTTAAATTGGTTTTGTTTTTAAAAATTAAGAATAAAAACAAGCAAACAATAATGTATCTATCAATCTCAAAGTAGATGGAAACAAAAAAAAGACCAAGACACAATAATAACATATAAACAATAGTGGAAAGAATTCTGGCAATACAAATATAACCAAGTTAAAACAAATGGTGACAGTATAACAGCTAACAATATTACAGCAATTTTTTGATCATCCACCACCACCATAAATAAAAATGATGCAGCTGCGTCAAAACTGACCATATTGCATTACCCCATCTTTAGGTATGTATATTTGATTTGCTAGTCAAGATGAAAACTACTAAGGTATGATATTTGTTATCCTGAGCATGAATAAAATAAATTTAATGGGTACAGAAATATGTATAATGGTGAATTTGAAACGAGAATAATATTGTTGTAACTATAGAGGCAATTTTATTGAAAACCATATACCTGATAGACATTACTTATTGAACTTTTACCTTTCAAATTTGGATGTAAACTAATTTATTCTTAAAATGTAACGATCACAAATTGTAAAAACTATAAACAAAAAGTAAAAATAATTGTTATATAACATACATTAATATTGGAAACTTCTTTTGTATGAAGGAGTCAGGAATGTCCAAAATCCAAATGTCAAATTAGAAATTACCAATTATCGTGATATTAATTTTATAACTGATAACAATAAATATGTTGATAAGTAAGATGTTATATTCAAAATCAAAATATTTTCTGCTTATAAATAATTATTTTTTTGAAATTACCAATCGAAGTAAATATGAGTTTATTATAAATAGGTAGAACGGAATTAATTATAATTTGAGTTGCACCATTATTGCATTTATGCTTCGTTAGAATATTTACAATTAAAAATGACATAATGACAAATGTGCAAAAATGAATGACGTCGATAACTAAAACGTTACTATCATCCGATCGATCACATCATCAACATGAACATTTTTCAAAAAACAAATATTAAAAAACAATTTTACATATTTCATTGGACTGTAGACCTACTTTCATGTTATTTGTAATAATAAATTATGTGTATGTTAGTATAATATTTTAATATTAGATAATTTATTGTAGTTTGTTTGTTTTCTACTTTTGTGTACTATTATGGCATTCATACCCAAAAACTATATTGACAAAGCAGAAGATATTTCAGAACTGGTAATTACTAACAATAAATACATTATAATATTATATTGTGTAATTAAATATTAAAATTGAAAAATTACATAATTTTCATAGGTTGTTAAGAATTGTAACGCATACTTACCAACAGCTTCTCGGTTATGTTTGATATCAACATTTATAGAAGATGGCCTACGAATGTATTTTCAGTGGTCAGAACAGAGCAGATACATGGACATGTCTTGGAATTGTGGAATGTTTTTAGCTACAGTTTTTGTTCTTATTAATTTAGTTGGACAGTTGGGTGGATGTATACTTATCTTACTACAAAAACACGTTCGAATAGCTTGTGGAATATTATTCTTTATAGTTGTATTGCAAGTAAGCCAGCATTGCTTAACATATAGTTTTATAATTTTTATTCCGACTTGATATGCTTATTGATAGTACTTAAATATGAATTAAGATTATTATACTCTTTTATCCTTAACTAATAATGCAATTAACTTTTCATATGAATCAAATGCATTAAGAAATGTATTTTATTATTATGTCTAGACGGTAGCATACAGCATTTTATGGGATTTCCATTTTTTGCTGAGAAATTTTGCATTAATTGGAGCATTATTATTAGTTCTTGCTGATAGTGAAGTAGAGTCAAAGTCTCTGCTGGCTGGTATTCCATCATTGGGTAACTTACAATTTTATTGAAATACAGGACTAACATCTAATTTGTTTATTTTTTTTTAAGGAGAAAACAAACAAAAAAATTATATGCAACTGACGGGAAGATGCTTGATTGCATTTATGTTCATTACATTATTAAAATATGAATTATCATTTTTCCAGGTTTTTATTTTAAGATACCATATTATTGTTTGCATATTATACCTTTAATTAACACATAAACTTTTTGTGTAGCTGGTTCAAGACGTTTTAGGAACTATTATGATGGTATTAGTTTTCATTGGTTACAAAACTAAACTTAGTGCTTTAGTGCTTGTTTTGTTTTTAACAAGTTTAAATTTCTATTATAATGCTTGGTGGACAATACCTGAAACAAAACCTCTCCGAGATTTTCTAAAATATGACTTCTTCCAAGTAATTATATTAATATATTAAAAATTTTTTTTTTTTTTGTGCTTCACTAAATTTGTTTCAATGTTTAGACACTTTCGGTGATTGGAGGCTTATTAATGATTGTACTCAGAGGACCTGGCGGAGTCTCAATGGATGAACATAAAAAAAATTGGTAATCTCTATTCTAAAACAAATGTTTAATATAATGATGTTATTTTTCAAAAACAAATATATAAAATTTGATTATTTAATATGTTTACTAGATATTTATATAACTTAATGTCCACTTCATATCATATATCATAAATTAGTTTTAGTATATTATCATTATTAGAGTGACAAAACCTAATACTTATAATAGTACAAACAATTAAGTATTCAGTATGCACTATAATAGCATTTGCATTTTTTAATATCATAATTTTTCTGAATAATTGCTTAATTAACACTTTAGTCCAGAGTTCGGCATTAAGCCCAAATCCGGCCCGCAGAGGGGATCATCAAAAATGTTATTTTTAATGCTGGTTTTCCGCAGACAAATAGATATTTGAACTATTTTTATGATGTATTTGGATGTATTTTGGCTCCACAAACATGTGTGAAACTTCGTTCTCCAAAATTATGTTTTTAAAGAATAAATATTGTTCAAGATTAACTGAACTCCACCTTAAAAACACTGCACATTAGTTATTTCCGAGAGTATCAAATTTTAAAAAACTTGCTAATATTATATTGTATTAAATAATTTACTTTAAACAGCTTAAACTGTATTTTTAACACAAAAATAAATACATTAAATATCAATTAATATTTAAATTTTTCTGGGCCGACCCCTGCTTTAGTGGGTTAGTAGGTTAGAGTAATATCTACAACTTTTGGTTTATAACTTTTTAAGAGGATATCTCACCGCATTTTTGGTTTGTTGTAAGTGTTTTTTAGAACTTTAATCTTGAAGTGCGTTATAAGTTTGTAAAATATTAAAAACAATTTCCAACAAACCACAGAATATGTTATTTCTTTCAAGTTTAATAATAGGTAGATTTCCTCTTATATTAAAACTAACGAGGCTAAATAAGAATTTCTACATGTAAATTGTCTATGTTACACACTCAAAGTTAAGACAAACCATACAGGTGAGACATCCTTTTAATAGCCTATGACAAAATTTATCCATTTTTAGTACTTAACTATATTTTTTGGTTGTGAAAAATCATTTAACTAATTATTTTTATTCATAGCTAAAATTTTAATTTTCAAAAAACTTATTTTTTCAATATTAAAATATGCTGAGTAATATGATTATAATTTATAATTTATCAGTGTACTCATGAAGGTTGACATTGTTAAGACTATTTGCGTTGATGTGTAATATTTTTGAAGTGGCCTGTAATAATTACAAAAACGCGTAGGTATGCACTAACAACTTACATAATATGTGTTATATGTTTTGAGGTCAGGTTATTATTAATTATCACTTAATTGATGATACATAATGTATATATCTCTAGTTTTTACTTACATTTGCTATTTAATTATTTGTAACTTATTAAAACAACAAAAATTGACAGAATAGGTCAAAGTTTGAAAGATTATAAATTATTTTTTGTCACGCCTGCACCGAAAGTTTAGTTTTTGATTAGGTTGAAGTGTTGGAAAGCGATGTTTTTCCGTTCAGCTGGTGGTAAAGTGGGAATCTCCAAAAGTACCAGGCGGTAAAGCGGGAATCCCCAAAAGTACCAGGTGGTAAAGTGGAAATTCCCAAAAGTTCCGGGCGGTAAAGTGGAAATCCCCAAAAGTACCGCGTGGTAAAGTGGAATTCCCCAAAAGTACCGGGCAGTAAAATGGAAATCCCCAAGAGTACTGAGCTCAGATATCACGGGTATTCTTTGAACAAACATCTAATACTAAAATCTATACTCGGTCCTCATAAGACATAAACTTTTGGTTACATCTTATATTCATATTATAACCTCCATGCATGACACTTAAAATAAATAAAACCAAATTGTTTCTTTCATGAAATATTGTTTTTGTAGAATAGTTTGGTTGTTGCATAGATCCTAGCCTGAGTTACTTTTGCCATGATGACGCGATCAATGAACGCTGCAGAGGCGTGACAAAAAATAGTATGTGTGGCTCGTGGGGGAAGGTAATTTCAGTCTTGGGCGAAATGCGGCCCTCGTCTACGACTGAAATAGCTCACTTCCCACCCTTGCCACACAATATACTATTTCAATAAGAATACAATGTGTTACGTTTTTTAATTTATTGTAATTCAATAGTATTATCTTTTTTTGTTGAATTATATAATCCAAATCCACTAACTGGAAAATCATTTAATAATGGTGCCATTGTTGCTGGTACCATTCCCATTATTTTAAATTTTTTACCCATTTCCATCAATTTATTATAGCCAAATGTAAGTGATGTTGCTTCTTTTTCATTTTTTGTTAAAGTCAGCAAATTCTGTAAACATACAATAAATTAATTTTATTACAATAAATATTATCTTCTTAAATTACTTGGTATCTCAAATTAATCATCATATTCTCTAAAAATATATTTTGGCCAATTGGTCCAAAAGCCAAGATATCGATTCCAGCAACATTTTTTAATCTACTAAAATCAACATCGGCTGTCAAGTCTACTGTTCCAGGATTATGTAATGGATTAACTTGTTGGTGTCCACTAAAAGCCTATATATAAACATTTATTATTGTTATGTTTAATGTTTTTTCAAATCAATATTTAAAAACTTACCCTAAAAGTATCAATTATTGGCTTATCTTGTCCATAGTCAATACATAGAAATATTCCACCATCTAGTATTATTCTCTCACTTAGCTTCTGCATCACTATAGCTGCGTCCAGCCCAACTTCAATTTCAGTAACATTTTTAAGATTTGAACATTTATAATAATCTATCTAATAAAAATAACTTGTTATTAAAATGTTTTACATATTTTATCCATACATAGTTAAATAACATACTGTGGATATTAAATTTGATGTAGTTGTAGATGTTTTACTTAAGACATAACGAAATGTTCCACTTACATCATTTTCAATATCTATGACTATTTCACGCCATTTTTCATTAATTTTCTAAATAGAAAATTAAATAAATAATCACAGCTATAAACTTAAATATTTAATAATTTATACTTGCCCTGAATTTATGAACAGGTAAAGCATCAAAAAATTCTTGAGCAACTATCAAACTAAATGTATTTCTAGGGATATCATTTATTGATTCATACCAGAATATCTCTTTCATTCCATATTTTTCACATGTTATACCATGTTGATAATAACATTTATCTGAATCTGTCCGTAAATCTGAACAGCCTAGTTTATCGGCTTGTTCTAGGCTACATTTTTTACTTGTTTCTACCATATGTATGCTAAGGTCAAGTGAGCTGTATTGAGTTTGTTTTAATAACTGAAAAACAAAAAAAAATCAAAAAAATTACTTTAGTAGCATTGATTATCAATATGAAATAGTACTATTTATAATCAATACTAATAGGTACTTAATATACAATTTTTAATTAATTGTAAATCTCTAATTTTAATGAGCTACTTTTTCATAACAAAAAAGAAAGTTTGCTACAATCAATGCAACTTTTATACACAGATAAAATGCTACTTTTTTAATTAGAAAATTAACACTTATGAGTTAGTATGATAGTAGGCTCTAGTCAGAAAGGAAAATCTTAAGCATAACTATGATATTATGAATTCTGTCAATGCCAATAAAAAATATTTAAAATTTTTTGATGATATTCATGCATATAATCATTTCAGAATTTTGTTAGGAAGTGTAAAAATGTTTAAATCTAGTATGAATCTTAGTTAAGGATAAAAATCAATGTTTGTAAATGTACAGAAGAATGTACAGTAAATGCTTGTAAAAAATAACATTCAAAGTAAGACATTTTGGATACCTAGTTACAATAGAAAATTGTAGTTTATCTCTTGCTAAATGATGCAACCAAAACAAGGCAGTAGCTAGTAGGTACTTGCTAGTGCTGGTACCAGTACAAAATTATTAATTTAGTTAAATTACTTATAATATATTTATTATTCTTTTGTTTATTTATTTTTATTTTTACTCCTAATTAGTTATTTATTTTATTTCAAATATATTTTTAAACAAAGATATTTTAAGTCAATACTTTTATGTATAAAATAATGTGGAAAATACAATAAGCCAGGATTTAGAATAGATGACCGTATTATAGAATCAGATTGAATCTTGGGGAAACATTTTCGTAAGAGGAATACTAACCACAAAAAAAAAGTTTTAGAGAATCAATATCTTGCCGAATTACAGGAACATTTAATCTTTCAATTAGGAAGCCAGAATTTCTGTATCAAAAAATTGTGTATAATATTCATATTTTATAAATAATTATTATGTGTTTATAAAAATGTGATATTTAGACATTGTTTAGTAAAATTAGTTTACTGTCTATAAGTAATAGATTATAGCTACAATGTAACCTTACTCTTAACATATCTGTCATCATAACTCCGGTTCCAGGTCCAAGTTCTATTAAATTCACAGGAGATGGACACCCTGCTTTTTCCCACAAGCTTAACAACCATAGCATGACCATCTATAAACATTGTTCGCATAAAATGTATACATTTAAAAAGTTAAACTAAAACATTAAAAGAATAAAACTTAAAGACAAAATTAAATGTAATTTTAATTTAGAATAATATTATTGATTGCTCACTTCTCCATAAAGTTGACTAATTTCAGGAGATGTTATAAAATCCCCATCGGAACCAAAGACATTTCCACTATTATAGTATGTTTTTAATGATTCTCGCATATATTCTGCTAATGTAATTGGGCCATTTATACGTATTTTATCTTGAAAATATTTTGTTAAGTTTTGTTGAACTGGTAAGTTACTTTGGAGAGTTGCAATTGTTCGAACAATAGATCTTGGTTGCAATTTTAATAATTTCAACATTTTTTTTTTCCAATAAATCTGTGTTTATTTATTATTTTCTGATTTCTGTCTATATGATAAAATGGTTTAAAAAAAATAAAACAGTACACATTGTTTGTAATTTTGTAGAATAACTAATTTTCCTATAAAATCATATTATATTCTGATGTTTGATAATATTTATTTAGTTATTTTAGTTTATACAGTTTTTGAAACTCAGTGATCTGTATGACGAGTGACGACTATAAAGACTATATATCAATTAAATTTTTTTATATATATGTTAAAAAATATAAAATTAATGTAAAATTTAAAATTTATAAATATTAATTATCACTTATCAGACTAAATAAAATAGATAAAATACCATCTTCGAACAGACAAGGAGCACATAAGTACAGATTATATAATCTGTGGTATAAGAATACTGGTATACGGACAATTCCATGGTTACATGGTTCATTATCCCGGTTTGGGATAATTTTAAACCTGTCTAGTTTAGCGAATTTCTAGTTGGTCCCCGTCCCCGCATAAAAATCCCTTATGCGGACAATCGGTCCCCCGTCATGTTAATTTTATATCCCGGGCCGACCATTATTTTTCATTGAGGCAATCACAGTTTTTTAGTAATAATATTACATACAAGTGCGTAGTGTGTGGGTTTTAGTTTAATCATGGTTGAAATATATTTCAACATTCAACCATATAGAAATTCGCTAGACTAAACCAGCTTAAAATTATCCCACATTATCCCGCACCGGGATGATGAACCATGTAAATTATATGGTCCAAACATCCCGGTGCATTATTTTTCACACCGGTTTAGTCTAGCGAATTTCTACCACAAGTTGAAAGGAAAATCAAGTGATCTTGGATTATATAGAAACAGACCCAAAAGTCACATCAGGACCAAAAGATATACCTAGTGCTTTTCATAGTTGATAAACCACAGAAAACATCATCGACCGAGAAGAAGCAATTATTAGAGAGATTAAACGACATAATGTTTAAATTAGAAAGACCTGTATTAATAGATTTAGGAACGCATTGTCATTTAGAGAAGATAGTATAACATGTAAGTCCTTTCTATTAATTCCGTTGTAAGTAACGATTTTAGGAACACTACAATTGGAGTGGTTTTTTCTAATTAAGTCCCAGAACTTACGATGCTTGTTTTTAGGAAAATTCTCAAATTTTGCAACTAAAAATTGTTCAATTTTTAAAGCTAAGGATTAAAAATTTAAAATAAGGATCCACGTAAGTAGTTCATACTGTAACCAAAAAATATAAAAGATATAGGTATAAACACAGTTTTTTTTATAGTTATTTGAAGTTAAGGTTTTGACAAAATTATAGATATTCAAACAAAGGACGATTTTAGTTTTGTGTTATAATTAAAAAATATTTTTCGTGGGTGTTTTAAACTTCTAAAGTATATTATTATATACAAACTATTTAATTCAACTTACCGGCTACCGTATTAATATGATATAAAATATTCTTATCTGACAAACCGTCTCCGTTCAGAATCATTTTTCGTGTAGGAAGTGGGTACAATGGTAGAAGGTGAATTAAAATTTAACACCATTCATTACAGTGACTCACTTGTAAAGTGTAAGCTACTATTATACAGCAGAGCAACACTTACCTATACACATTTTTTTTATATATACATTTATATCAATTATATGATTCCACATTAAAAAATAATTAAATTATTTATATATATATATATATATATATATATATATATATATATGTATACCAACCCAGTGGCGTGACGAAGGACTTTATTTGAGGCACGTGCCTCAGCTTAAAGGATGGTGATTGGTGGGTGTCCTGGAGACTAGGGGCATTTCACACATAGTAAATAATTTATTGAGTACACACTAAGACTAAGCCAATCATTCTCAGTTACCATTTAAGTAAATAAATAAGCAGCGGCGCAATTATATATACAATAAATGCAGCATTTAATTCTGGATTGCCAATTGAAAAGTTACGATGACGATCTGGAGGACTTCATCAAAGTGACCCCTGATACAGTAACCTGGTTAGAGGCCTTGGATGTAGACATCTAAACTAATTAAATTTAACTCTATTATTTAATGTGATACTTACTGTGATATTTGTTATCGGTTTTGCTTTGTTAGGGTACTTTGTATCTTAAAATGTTTATTTATATTAGTTATAAATTTATACTAATAATAGTAATAGTACTTAATAATTAAATTTAACCTGTTGGTATATCCAATAAGAAAATATTTTAGTGCTACCGCTCATTGTAAAGTCATACGAATAAATAAATAAATATCCAACGATTTTCTCATTTTGTTGTACATAATTTAAAAACGAATAACCATCGATACTCCAATAATGTTTTTAAAAATGTTTAAATATTATCATTTTCTATAAAATATGGTTTAATTTTCAAAATATTTTTACTCATTTAGAGCTATCTATAGTTTTGAAATTTTTTGAAATTTTTTCTATAAGGGTTTTCTAGAGGTATATTGATAAAATTTGTTTTCTCGGTCAAAATGCTTGAAAATTCAATACCAAATTTTCTCATAAGTTCTTATTATATCTATTTTAAAATATTAAAGATACAGATAATATATATACGATTTTTAAAATTACTATTTGAAGTTCAAATTGTGAAAATTATGAAAATGTTAAACTATTTTGTTGTTAAAAATGAATAAAATGTTCAATTCTCATATAGCTAAGGCTCGATAATTGAATAAAAGGTTCCTAAGTATTTTTTATTGGAACCAACAAATCTAGGATATTTTTATAGACATTAAAAATTTAAATTTGGAAAAAATTATAGATAATTAAACTAAAAATAACGATTTTAGTTATTTCAAAAATATTGTTCGTGCGGGAATTTGAAACTTTCACGTATATTGTGATATGTTATACACAGAATGACATTTACAAATGCAATGTTTTCGAAAATAATAATTCAATTGAATATACTTTATAGTTTATAAAGCCTTTATATTTTATTGATTTTATATAGCAATAAAACGATCTGTTTTCGGTCAAAATTGTTATTTATGTAATATGCAATGATCTACCGTTGAATTATTCAAATTTAACATAATTGCATCACAGTAGCAACTAGCAGTATAGCTTACTCAATGCGAGGTACACTCGACTACTACTGTAAAGCATTCAGCAGAACGGTTAATCTACATTCCCACTTTTAATTTATAATAAAAAGTTTAAAGATGGGAATCTTTATAAAAAACTTAAAATAATTTAGCGCGTTTTTAAAAGAACTTTAATCAATAGTATCTATCAAGAAAATTTTTAATATTAGAATCAAAATAAGTAAAAAAAATAAAAAAAATATAGTGGTTTAAGTTTACCTACTTATATACAATATTTAATTGGCCCAAAAATTGGACAATTTCATCAGGCCATCAGGAAATATTAAATATTAATTGAGAGTCAGTTGACCTCTCAAACACCATTAATCCACAATAACAGAGTTACATATTATTGATTCATGTCAGCTACGCGCCTAAGTATAATATTCTATTTCTATATATTTATTTACTAAGTGCCCTCAATGGATGGCTTCTTAAATCCGTAATTTTTGGGACCATTAAATCATCCATCTTTTTTACTTATTGTTCTAAATTGTAACCGATTATAAATTGTATAATGAAAAAAAAAATAATAAATATTCATTATTTATGTATATAAAGGTTAGGTTTATGCGCCCAATATACCTACATATTATAATACCTACCTATATTATATTAGTATATACATAAACATTACCATATAGTATTTGATAATAGTCAATAGATGCCAGATGGTCTATAATGATTATGCTATTATATATGCAAATGTATAGTTTAGATTTCTAAAACAATAATTTGTTTGGAATTGTCATATTATTACGTCTAATAAAAAATAAAGATGGATATAGTAGAAAGCTACTATTATAGTATTAAACCAATGCATAGAAAATCGAAGAAACAATATTTCGGGCAAAAGTTCATGATAAACAGGTAATACCTATAATACTAAGAGAATGCCCGTAATATATGGTTAATCGTTAATATGTTATAAAATATATATTTATGTCGCAGACTACGATGATGGTCATCGTAGTATTGCGATCCTCATAAACTGAACTATAACGTCGTTTGTTCGGTTATACGACAATAATACAATAAAATACTCATTCAGATAAATGCAGAGTAGTGATTATCTATCGTTTGAGTACAATGTACTACAGGCTATCGGTGTGTTTCCTTCGATGAAATGGACGAAATGGACACAGCGGGCTTTCAACTTTTACCGGGTGATCTTTTTTATTTTCTTGGCCTTGATCACGTTTCTGATGACGGTCCAGATGTTCATCGCTACCGACCTAACACTGTTGGCAAGGACTATAGACATTTGGACCATGTTCTTCACGGGCCTTTACAAATGGTTTAATATGGCGATGTTTAGCGGTGAATTTTCCCAGCTCAAAACAGCACTGACGCAAATACAAACTCAAGGATCTGCGGCGTTCGGCCGCTCGGCCGACGCTTTTACGGGCAACTATTTAAAGCAAACGCGAAAGATCAGCTCTTGGTATCTGTTCAGCGGTATGGTCGCGGTTTCTTTCATCATCGTCAGTCCCTTGTTGACCTATCCAAAGGGGTAAAGTGAATAAAAATTTCATTATCATTATATCTCTACACCTAATGTTATAAATGTAATAATTATACCTATGGGCTATGAACCTGCTCCTGTTAATAGAGAAAAATATAATATATTATATAATTATACATATTACATATTTACATGTACCTACAACTGGTGGTACCCCGGGTTGTATATTATAATATATATGCGTTCGACGCAATTTTTGTTCACAACGATTCTAATAATTACCTATACTGTGCGTATTTTAGTGATCGATCATATTTTCAATACTACAATGATCCAAGAAGCTACCCGTTAACCTGTTGGATACCATTCGAGTTGAACGAAAATTGGATGTTTTTAGTGGTTTTTGTCTGCCAGTCTATTGCATTAGTGTTCATCGTAACGGTATACTTGGGAATTGATACGTATTTGTTTGGCGCTATTTATGCTGTAGGCGGTCAAATTGAATTACTAAATACATCTCTGAATAATAACGAAATCATTTTGGCACAATGTAAGTATCTATAAATAGTATTAAACATTTAAACTATATTACCAAAGATCAAATTATATTCTCAAAATTGTTGAATCGATGTAAGAAAAACTCCTGAGTAGGTAACCAACCTTATATAATATTTTCTAAATTTCATTACTTATAATTTATAAATAGATATGTCATCAACATAAATCGGTAAAAAAATAAAAAGTTGAACATTTCAATAATATAGTGTCTAATGAAAATTGTATTCAAAATACGCAAAAAGTGTAAATACGGCCCTGAAAAGGCACATTAAAAATAAGAATCATATACCTAAGATCATCATTCATCACATTTGTTTTAAAAAAACTTGATGCTATTAAAGAAATGTGACCTACCTACATTTTAAAATAAAGTATTACCTTTTAAAAATTCTTATTCAAATTATATCTGTCGAAAAGATGTAGATTCTTAAATTCATCTTCGGGACTTCCCGGTTTATTCACCTCGCTTGTTTTACGTGGCTTTTTAATTTAACCAAACTTAATTAGAAAGCTCACTTACACAAGAGAAATTAATAACTGGGAAACTGGAAAAGTCATAAAAAGTTTCATTGGCTTAAAAATATTGAAAAATATTAACTTTATGATAATTTTTCCAACCATTGATGAACACTTTCATTTGATGTGCCTATACTACAAAATCTGACAGAGAACCTGAAAGTCTTTATTTGCCTTCCAATACGTCACCAGTGGTGATTTTTACCTTTATTTTCAACGATGGAAAATTATCAAATTGTTTTAATGATAATCGACTAATAACTATAATATCAATATCAAACAATAATTCATATATTTACAATTATAATCACGGCTATGGATACAACTATTTAAAGCTATCAATGTTATGAACACAGTCCACAGATATTTTTATAATATTATCTGTGGTTATGGTTGACTTAAGGGACTGCCGATTATAAGAATATTATATTTATTGTATCGACAGCGGCTTCAAAAACAAAATAGTTATTCACAGATGCCCAATAACAATCAGTTCGATTCGGTAGAAAATAGAGACATTCATAAGGATTCGCAGATTCTATAGTCAGTCAATTATTTTATATTTAGGAAATTATGTAATATATTATTATTCAGATAATAAAGATTTTTATTAAATTACCATTTGTCTTATAATAATAATCGTTAAAAAAATATGTTAGATCAATTTTTTTTACCGCATACGAAATCGAAGAACGAAAATATGTAACAAAAAGTAAGTTCTAACTCAGTGCTTGGAAGGAACGCGTTCAAAGGAATCCGTTCCTTTGATTTCGTTCCATTTTTAGGAACTTATCGGGAACGTAGTTCCTTTTTCATGTTTAGGAACGTACTGGAATTTCGTTCACTTTTTAGAGGAACGTTAACGATTTTTTTCGTTCCATTCTTCGTTAATTTATTTTTAAATATAAGTAATTAAATAATTTTTAAAACTGAAAGGAAAAAATTTATAGCTTCTTTTAAAATTTAGTAACTAATATGAAGAGCTATAAAAATAAACCTGTATACGATATTATTGATAATGTTTACAAAATATCAACTACCTATGTATTTCTGTCGCGGCGGTTTATTGTACAGTGTCTAAATAACAATGTGTTATGTTTAAAATTTTAAAATTAAAACAATTATAGTATAAGCAAGTACGGTATACCTATGTTTTTTATATTGGATTATAATGCACTAATGCCCCTTAATATTTTATGGCTTAAGTGGTTTTTAATTATTTTAAACTATTATAAAATTAAATTGATATTTTATATCTTTGCAACTCTCTATATTACTTATATATGGTATTAAAAAAAAAAAACACTTTTTCCATAATGGTAAAAATTATTACAAATCAAAACATCTATATATAGATGAAACACTCATGGCAACCCCATCAAGCCCGGATTAAGGGGGGTAAGGGGGGACATGTCCCCGGGGCTCGCGTATGTAAAGGAGCCATAGTCTTCTCGGCTTAAAATTACATTGAGTTTCACTTTATGTTTCACTTTACTAACAGTTTGTACTTCTTATAGTGCCTACAAGATTTTTTTTTTGAACTAACAAGCGTTGGGTCTTGTCACCCGCCTACCATGTTACGGTGTTTTAAGAAAAGAAAAATCATAAAAAAAAATTCCTGATGGTAACAATATGGGTTTAACTATACTTAGTGGTAATAATAAACTTCGGATTGAAACACATCATGTAATAATTGATACATTTTCCTCAGAACTGGACAAAAGAATAAACAGAAAAATATATTCTACGACATTTAAGCTTTGATAAGACATTAGAAGCATTTGCTACACAAAAATCTAGAACAAAGACTTTTATATAAATTCCTAATTTTAATTTTAGGTATAATAATATGTATTATAATAAAAAATAATATGTTTAATGTTTTTATTATACTTAATTAAAAAAGTTTAAATTTGTTTTATTATACATTTTTATTACCAATTTTAAAGAGTTGTTTTCATTGAGTGGGGAGGTAGGGGCCTGGGGCCCACGACCACATCTTGGCCCCTTTGCCTCCGAAGGTCTTAATCCGGGCTTGAACCCCATGCACACAACTATAAGAATATATAATATTTTTCTTTTCGAAGAATATTTGTTGTAATATCCAAGAAATATTAATTTCTAATAAATAAATCGAATTTCGGACAAGTACTTGTAGTTTATTATTGTAATAATCATTTAAAGAGTCTGTAAGAGATGACAGGGGATATAACATATAACTTTGGAGTAAACCTGTATAGCTGACCCGTCGAGGTACGATTTTAAAAGATCTATTCAATGAATATTGCATTTAATTTTATCAAATAATATCAATCATCGTTAGTTTTAAATAGATTGTCCATCTTACACTTTTAACATAAGATTTTTACAGTCGAAAATTCTTCGTGTACCAATCAGATTTCAATGTATTCTGAAAAACAACAAATACACTGCTACTCGACACTCCGAGAATGTGTAAAACATCACATTCTAATCCTTAAGTATGTATTAAAATATATGTACCTATTAGACATTTCACATACAACTGTAAATATATGGCTATTTTATGAATATGTTAATTTATTATTTAGTACCTACTTTTAAACTACCTAAATATTTATACAATCATATTGTAATTTTTGACGTTTGTTTGTTTTGCAGTTATATAACAAATATACGTAAACTGTTTAGCACACTTATAATTATGGACTATTTACATGGAATAACCTCGGTGACATTTGCATTATTTCAGTCAACGGTATGCACCATTAATTATTATAATATACTATCTATTATACTAATATATAGTAATATGTAATATGTATACCATTGTACCAGTATTTATTGTATAGATACAGGCCTGAGGCCATAGTAAATTTCACATCTGTATTTGACACTTTGATGAAACAATTCAGTAATCAAATGAGCTAGCCCAGCGAGAGAACGCGCCGATTCTGCGCATCCCCCGCGTCTCCTTGCTATCAAAACCGGTTCCCTTATGGCAGGGTGTTGCGTGAGGGAACCAGTTTTGGTCGGTGCACGGTGCGTTCTCTCGCTAAACAGACCATAGGTACCTTGGGCTAAGCTTAAATACGGAACATTCGTCATTTGTGTATTATGTTAACTGCTGATTCTACACAACTGTTCGATTGTGGATGAAATGTTGCCCCTGTCGTAGTGTCACATGTCTTATATTTAGATTTTTGCAATACATTTGAAATTTAAAATTTATAATACAAATCTGATGTAATTGTTTTCGAATTTCGGAATAACACAAACGTATTAAGTATTTTTATTCCTTTATTATAAACTATACATTTTAATGATGAACATTAAATTGTCTACTCACTAATGAGTAATGACCGATAGTCCCGACCGGTCGTAATATGATACTTATAGTATACATTACTTGTACCGTGGGGCGTACATACATGGTAAATGCCAGAATGCCTGAATTTGCAACAGTGTAAATACAGGCTGATATTGGATAATTTTAAGAAATAATTCGATATTCGTATTAGAAATTTACTTCGGCAATCCTCTGCTCACCTACTAAAATTTAAATACGCACCAATGCACCATTTTATTTGTTTATAATTTAGAATGTTTCACTGAGCATATCTGCATAATATGCTCTTCCCACACGTTTCCTTTAATACCTAATGGATTTATTCAAATTAATTTTTGCAATTTTGTACCAGGATATATTATTACTGTATAATATAACTTATAAGAATTACGAGTACACAATTATCGATTTGAGATAATAAGCTTGTTCCAATCTCGTTCATACATAATTTATTGCAAATTTCAATAAAGCCATAAACGTGTAAATGTGTTATTTAGATTCGATAATAATAGACACTTTTATATACCTAGTTACAAATGTATATTATAATATTTAATATTAAAATTTTGACCTTTATAACTACTTCTTTTGTGATTCCGTATAGTGATTGATTACTTATTTGTCTTTAAAAATGGATATAATAGTAATATACTCATACAAAACAGCTCAAGAGTATAACCATTGATTAAATATACATAATATACATAATGTATTTAATCAATGGTATAAATTATGAAATCAGATATAATTATATGGGTACTTAACACCATCAAAGACAATATTTTTCATATATTCTGTGATATTATAAGATATTATAATGTCGATATGTATCTATTACAAAAACGAATGTTAAAAGGTATAACATTAGAAATCGCTAAAATAACTATTTATAATACCTATTTGGCTATTGAATATTATTTTAATTTTACTTAATTTTACGTTTTTCTACGTTATATTTTAAGATTTTTGTTCTTAACATCTACTTATAATATATTTTAATATTATATATTAATATTGTTTAAAAAAAAAAAAATAAAAAAAATAAAGTCTTGGCTACGTGCCTGGGAGCCGAACCTATCAGAGCTATAGATTTGAAATTTCGAGGGTAAATTAATATTATAATTTCACCGTAGGATTTTGCTAAAATTTTATTTTAAGGGGTTGAAATCGGCAATAAAAACAAAATTGTACGTGTTAATTGTATACCTATATTCGTAATTGTTGCTATTGGCAACCAAGGAGAAATAATTAGTAAAAATTAAAATGTATTTATTATTGGTTGCCATCGGTTATATTCGGACAGATCGGGACAAGGGTTTGCATCAAGAGCAGCGAGTTATACTCAAAAGCAGTTGAACAATCATAATTTTTTAAAAGTTGTCATTTTTCACGGGCAAAAAAGTGCACAGGATCAGCTAGTATAATATAATTATATAATAATAGTTCAATCCTGTGTTTTGTATTCAGATCAGTGCCAGCGTAATCGAAACAATCAGTGTGATATGTTTCATTTGTATAAGCGTTTGGCATCAATATCTCAACAATTTTTTTGGCGAATTCATCATACAAAAAGTGCGGGTTATAAACCTATCTACATAATGTAATGTAATTATATACCTATAGTTATTTATGTCTATGTACAGCAATTAAGTGTTTGCACGGTATCGTATAACGTTCCTTGGTGGCGATGCGACAAAAGGATACGGCAATTACTGGCGTTAATGATTTTGAGATCTATTAAACCAACTTTTATCACAGGATTTTATATGTACAAGTTAAGTTACGAGTCATTCATTTCGGTAAGATTATTTTTATTTTATATTTTTATACCTTTTTTGAAGTCCACATCGATGTTATATGTATAACTTCCCTAGCTAAATAAAGTATACCAATATACCATATATGTAGATCACGATATAGAGAGGTATCCACTATCCAGTATCCACCAAGCAGTGGCGCAAATAAGTGGGGAGCTTAGGGCGTAGCCCCCTCAAAAAAAAAATATAATTTATTTTATAATTAAAAAAAGAGCTTCCCCCCTAAACATTTTTCCTATTTGCGCCACTGTGGTGCCTACCAAGTTTTCACTAACTGATTATAACTATTTTTGTAATGATTTTCAGTTTGTAAAAGCATTATACACTTACTACATGGTATTGAGGCGAGTCAATGTCAACGACGAAAATGCATGAGGCCAGATTTAAATTTAAAAAAAAATAGTTGTTAAATCGGTTTTATGTTTTTGAACAAGTAACATTTGTAACAACTTATTAGGTATTATATTTTAGTTACATAATATTGTATATTCTTATATCTTATTATTAGTTTATTAATTTAGGCATTTAAAGTTTAGAGTTTAGACATAACTTTAATCATTATTTTTAGTACATCGAATTTATTATTTTTGTTAGGTCAAGTAAAAAATTATAATAAAAAATCAAGTTTCCTTTCATTAGTGACCAGTTCATCAATAACTTTGGCAATATTTATTTTTATTGTTATTTTTTAAACTAATTAAGTGTAAATTACAAATCTTACAGATTGATGTGCCACACCATTATTTTTTTAGTCGGCGATTCGAGCGTGAAAAAAAAAATTTACACTGACTATCAAAATCAATATATTATTATGAGCTTATAAAAAACTTTTCAGTATTAAATATTATGGAGAACATTACCTATATCTAACAATACAATCAAAACTCACATCACATAAATAATTACAAATAATATATGATAAATTATTATGGTAAATTAATTCATTTTAATTACGAAAAATTAAATCAATATTGTTGATAAAACTTAAGTTACTTTTAACTAACTTAAATAATGAGTTACATTTTTTTCCATGTTATTTAGTAATTCATGGCTTATGAGTTAATTTATTTTATTGTCACGTTAAATTAATTTTATTCCTAAACCACAATTTGGGTTGAATTAAATTTTAAAAAATAAGTCATAATAATCCTAAATATTAAATATTACCTATCTTAACTAATAAATAATAATTTATAATAATAGTTATTATATTGAATATTCACGGAAATTCACAGAATATTAATAATATTACACCAATACGTATAATACCATGTAGGTATTATAAATACTATACTATATTTTTACTACTATTTAATATTTATAACCTATGGTAATACGTTTTACGTACCATATTAGGCAAGTATATATATTTCATTTAAACATTTTTAAATTTTAAATTTGAAAAACTATGTCAAAAATTTAAAGTTAAAATTTTAAATGCTTAAAAAAAAATTGTGACTAGATTTTTAATATTTCTTAAATTTCATTGTAACAATATATTATATATTATATGAGCTTTGTATTAAATGTTCAAGCTTTTAATGACAGTAACATTTTATTGCCATTCATAGAAAAAAAACTAATAAATTTGGAAATTGAAAATGTCGGTAAACACATGAAAATATTTTGAAAATTATATCGTGAACAGAAAATGCGAATATAAACAACCAGTGAAAATGTCATGTATATAAGGTCATTTGTTTTAGTGTTACAACAAAAACCAAAATCGATTTATTCGTAAACCGATTTGCGTTGCAATTCCCGTTTTTCCTGGCACTTTTGAAAACTATTGGGAATTATAAACTTTGACTTCCCGAATGCACCACCTAGATTGCTAGATTCACTTTGCCATCGAACAAGCTGATACTGTTGAAGAGAATCGAGCAGTTTAAGGGCCAGTTGTACCGTCTACGGTTAAACTACGATTAAGCTTAATCAGCTGATAACAGATATTTAACCGTGCTAATTCGGCCGGTTAAACTCTGATTAACTTTAATCATAGACGGTACAACTGGCCCTTACTGCCTCAAACGGAGGTGATAGACACAACAATTTAAAAACTTAAAAATAAAAAAACACATCCATTGTAAAATCAATACATTTATGAAATCTTAAAGAACTTCAAGGGATCTTGTATTTTTATATAAGCTTTTAAACGGATCGATTGTTGATGCCCCTTACATCGTTGAAGATTTTAAGTTTCGTGTATAGTGTACCCACGAGGACCACAATTTTAAACTAATACCCAGCGCAGCAGCGCGTATTATTATAATTACTTATTATCATTTGTTAGTTACCTATTGTTTTATTATCCTCGCCCTTGTTAAGTAAATGTCTATTTTTTACCTTATAATTCATATATTCAACCTATGTGTGATATGTTTTATATTTACTCAAAGGGTGTTTACCCGTTTATAAATAAATAAATGAATAAAAATCTGAAAATGTAAGTTTAATCATAAAAACATTATTTTAATATTAAATAATAGATATTTAGTTGAATACACAGGTGGTTACATAACACATAACACCATGTCAAATTCTAGTCCAAATTTTCATATGCTTACAGTTTAAACAATTTAATTGATTAGCATCGGAATATCGTGTTATGACTGGACAGCTATCGAAAGGCAAAAAACTCACAGCGTTTCTGTTCAATAAAGTTTTAGTGGGACGGTACTCTCATTTTTCTTCGGAGTTAACACGCTTCGCAGCCAAATTGTCATAAACCAATAGGTCGAGTATGGATATTATGTCCTCTACGGTGAGTCTCACTTTGCTGATGCCAGTTTTCGATATGAATTCCTGTACCCTATCGGCAGTCGCGTACGACGTATTAAACTTGACTAACGGGTTGCGTATAGTAGTGTTCTTTAGGGCTTTTGACTTTTTCGCTTCCAATAACTTGTAGCTGTGTTAGGTGAGTAGCTCGATGAACTCTGACTCAAATTCTTGATTAGAGTACCACGCGCTGCCTGTAATAGAGCTGTCCGGTTCCAGGTCGAACAACATGTACACGATTTTCCTGGCAGCTGCCACCGACTTGACGGCCTTGATGGCTTTTTTCGTCTCCAGTGACTTGAGGATCTTCTCGAGTCGTGGCAGACCCATGATGCACCGGATCCATTTAGCCTTTTCGGCCTGAGTCACACGTATCAGATTGAATCTCCTCGGTGTTGGCGTCCCCAGCGGTAGACGCTGTCGGCCCTTTATACTTGTATCTAAGCGTGTCCTTTACCTTGTGCAGTGTGATCGCATTGGACGTGATCAGCTTGTTAACCACGTCTACTAACTTAGAAATATTGGTTGATATGAAATCAATAAATCAATAGCTTTTCTGTAGGTTAGTCATTTAATAGTTAATATTTACCCCCTTTCTACACAGTCCTAAAAAAAACTATTTTCTTCAATAAGTCAGGTATTTTTTGCACTTCATGATATGAATCCCTTAACTGTAGTGATGGGCAATAATATCGATAATTCGATACAATATCAATATTGTTTTATATATCCTGAACTAGTTTTATCTTCAATTAACTAGGTAAAGCAAATTTTAGAATTAGTAATTATTAATTTTAATAAGTATTAACTAATAAGTACTAAGTAGATAATATTTAAAATAATATAATATAATATAAAATAATATTTAAAGTGTTTATTTTCACTATGATATCGTACAATTGATGATATTGTTACACAGTATCAGAAAAATCGGAACGATTTCGATACACAAAATTAAATTGTTGCCAATCACTACTTAACTGTAACTTGTAAGTAGGTACATTAAATACAAAAAATACTAATTATATAGTAACTGGTACATGTAGATATAAGTTAATAATTATAATTGTTTTTTTTTAAATAATGAATTCCAACTATTTAAATCTTAGTTTCCTCGATCTGCACTAAACTAAATTATGTGTACATAACTACTTACAAATATAATTAATATTTTTATACATGTTAGGATATTTAGAACTATATTTAAACTAATATCATAAATATAATTAAATACATTAGTATTTTTAAAATACATTTTGTAAAAGGTTAACACATTATTTTTACACCTAGAAACTTCTTCTTTACTAATATTTTATTCATTTCTTCTTTTCAGGATAAATTGATTGATCCTAAAACTGTAACTCATTTGTTCCGAATTATAAATAAACATTGGATGCGTTATGACTGGAATGACTGGTAAATGAGAGTTCTAATTGTTGTGTATAATATTTTAACTTAAATTAATTTTAATCTTAAAAAATAACAAACATGAATTAAAATTATTTTTATTTTTTTAGCTGATGGTCATTCTCAAGTTTATAGAGCTAGAGCTGAAGCATGTGAATATAAATACAAACATGGTTTTGAAATGCCTGTGGAAACATTGTGTAGTCGTATGGCTGATATTTCTCAAGTATACACACAAAATGCTGAAATGAGGCCACTTGGATGCAGTAAGTAAAAATTAAAATAAATATTAAGTGTATGCAAACACTGTATACTACTTGAATTATGTTTTTCATTTCAAGGTATAATATTAATTGGGACTGATGACAGAAAAGGACCTATAGTGAACAAGACGGATCCTGCAGGATATTATTGTTCATTTCATGCTATTGCAGTTGGAACAAAACAAACAGAAGCTAATACTTAATTAGAAAAAAAATTGAAAAAAAAGAAAGAATACTCAAAAGATGAAGCTATTGAAGTATTAAAATTTTTAATCATTTACAATATAACTGTATATTTTGTTACATTTGTTTGACAATTTTTTTTTTAAATACATTTTAGTTGGCCATATCATGTTTGTCAAACGTTTTAGCTGATGATTTTAAACCTAGTGATATTGAAGTTGGTATTGTAACAACCGAGAACAAGCAATTTGAGTAAGTTTGATCCTGGTTATAAAAATATGTGTGTATGATACCAGAGGTTATCAATACCACAGAATATAACAATACCATTTGGAATCAACATTTCATTAGAATAAGTTTATCTTTTTTTATTATAGATTACTTTGTGATATTTTATCAGTTTTCACTATTAAAATTGTGAAATAACTAATAATGAATCTTAAGTGAATTCAATTTTATAATTTATAAAAATCTAATTACTAACATTTTGAAATGATACGAGTCACTATGAGAAATCTCAAAAAATTGTATTTTATATTATATTCCAACCAGATTTGATTATTTCCCTTAATTTTATTCTATAATTTATTGAAATTTGGATGAATTTCATAATTTTTAAGGGTTTATTGTACTCTCATGTGTTGTTCTAACGCATAAGATAACTAATTTAATTTACAGAAAAATCCATTTTAGGCTATTTTTAATAGCATAGATTCAACTTATCATTTACATTTTATAACAAGTCAATTCGATCTAAAATACTAAAATACTGTGTAAAATAGATTCTTCTAAACGTTTTATTTCCCAAGTTATGTATTAATTAGATGGTTACCACACGGCACACATGCGTATGCTACTTCTGTTTGAATAAAATATATATTTTTAGGTAATCCAATTTTCAATATCATAGTAAACATATTATTATGTTGTTTCCTTGTTTCCGCCTTACTTATTACATACATACCAAAATGTCCATTCAGCAGTTTCAATTTTATGTTGTTAGCTTAAATTAGAGTAAATTAACCAGTTATCCAACTGATCGATAAGAACATTATCTGTGTTCTGTTGTTGGAATTTTATAAGATTTTAATTTATGAATCTTAACTTACTTAAAAATGTAAAATATTGTTAAAAACCAACATGAAAACATAGATACTGTTCTTACCTTTAAATTTGTTAATAGGTAAATTCTCTCTAATATTAAAACTGACCCTTTGATTCATTGCTGAGCTTACATTTTGGTATGTTATACATTAGTAAGACAGAGCCAATACATATGGGTACTACTCGTAATCATGTGAAGCATTGGTAGACATTAGATATATTTATTAATATTTTTGAAGGGGGAACTAAAAATGTTCCTAATGTTTTATTAAAATACCTAAGTATTTCGTAGGAAAGTATCGAATAATATTAAGGGGCTAGCCACTCTCCACCCAATCACTGAAAATTATCTGGAGTTACACATTTTAATAAGTATTTTTTTTTTAACACAGGGTCTTAAGTGAACAAGAAGTAGATCGTCATTTAACTCAAATTGCTCAAAGAGATTAAGCAAGTACATTCAAAATAAATCTGAAGGTATAATAATATTGTATTATTTGTCATGTAACACATAAAAAATAAATAATAATAAAAACAATAATTCATGATTTTGAATGGTAAATGTTTTCCTTTCCAATAGATTAATGTGTTTTTTTTTTAAATAAAAATATTTGTATTTTTTATAATTATAAACAGCTTAATATATTTTTATATACTGGCTTTATATAACCAACCAAACAATTATCTAGTGTATTTATACAATTCAGCTATGATTGTTTGTTTGTTTTATTTTACAAATATTAAAATAAAATCTTTTAAATAATCTACTACTCATAGTTTATACAATTTATTTTTATTTTTTAGTAAAAATATATCAAGATGTCTGAAAAAGACTCTGAGAGCAACGATAGATCTAGTACTCGTTCTGGGATGAGTCGCCAATCGTCAATGTTTGGAAATCAGATGGATAAAGTCGTCTGCGTTGCAAATGATGATTCAATCAACATCGAATTTGTATATTATACTGCAATGTTAAAGAAGTTTGCACCCAACTTGAGCAAAGAAAAAGATAAAGAGAAGGTTATACCATGGATCAGGAAACTATATGCGGCAGAATATGCTACAGAGTTCTTTAAAGTTAAGCGCAACAGATATCTTTTCAACATGATTTTGTCTATTCTCAATGATGAAATGTATGGTGTTTTTAAGTCGATTCCCCCTATTGGTCCCCTAAAGTCACCAGAAAGTTTTACAATACCTACTATTCCATTGGCCACGTGGGAAGCTGATAACATGTGGGAAGAAATGTTAAAGGACGAAGATATTAACCCATCCATTTGTAGCATACACGACAAATGTCCAGAAGAAGAAGAAGAAGAAGATGGCGACGACCCTGAGGTAGTTATAGATACAACAAACATGTCTCAAGAAGATAAGGACCAGTTGGCTGAAGATGCAAATGTCAAAAAGAACGGTCTAAAGACTAATAAGAATAAAAAAGAATTGTTCAGTTCATTACTTGATTGGGAATTTCAATATCTCCTTCATATTGCTCGACCTTATGCTGCCCTAATGACTACCGTACAAGACAAGACCAGAGTGGCGAAATGGTTACAGAAGTTGTGCGGTGTACGCATGGATATAGCGTGTTCACAAATGAAAGGTGTGCGGAACGATTATATGATGGCACTACTGGGCTACTTATACGATTTGCGACTTACCGGACCGTTTGAACATCCTCCACCTGATGGACCACTGGAAAATTTAGGAAATGCTATGGAAAAATTAAAAGCCGATTATCCTTTAACTGTACCCACACAGTTTGATGTTAATGAGTTTTTGTCTGACCAACCGAAGCCAGCTGACGGAGGTGCCTTTTGTTACATTGCCATTAGTGGTGATTTACAAGCAACAAATTTAATAAAATCAAAACCAGTGCAAACTAAAGACTGTCAAAAATAATATGACAAGTATGATAAATATAATTCCAAGATAATATACATGTTATATTGAATAAACAATGATACTTGAAACAATGTCTTATTTTATTAATAACGCTTTACAATAAATTTATAGATTTTAGTAAATTGAGATAAAATATCATACATTATGTCTATGAAGCGCGTGATATCAAATGTCTTGAGATATCTAAATACCTTATAGACTATATTTCTTATTTTTATAATATTATGCTCACAGTAGTGTGTGGAAATCAGGTACAATGTCACCATGATTTAAATACAATATTAAAAAATAATAATAAATTATAAAACTGTTACCTAATTTTGTTTTATTTTATGTTGTAACAAATTAAAATAACAAGAAAACATTAACACAGATTTTAATTCAAAACATATATGGAATTTAATTATTGGTCCTACAGTTTTATTTTCAATTAAATTGAGTAGGCCAAATTGCACCTAGATATTAAATCAGATTTTATTTGTTGCATTAAGATTTAAACACCTAATAACTTTTTAGCAGCATCAACTATATTGTTTATTTGTGGCAATGCAGCAATTTCCAATGATTTGGTATATGGCATTGGAACATCTGCACCGGTCACTCTTATAACTGGTGCATCTAAGTGATAGAAAGCCTCACCTGAAATAAATAAACAATATTTTGTTCAAATCAATTCAAAAAAATATAAACATGATAATAGCAGTTTTATATCTTACTCTCCATAATTTGAGCAGCTATCTCTGATCCAATACCAGCATATGGCCATCCTTGTTCTATAGATATAATATGATTTGTTCGAACCACTGATTGTATAATTGTATTAATATCAAGTGGTCTTAATGAACGCAAATTTATAACTTCTGTCTCAATCCCAACTGAAGATAATTCTTTTGCTGCGTCCAAAGCTAATTCAACTCCTTTGGAGTGTGCCACAAATGTGATATGGTCACCTTTAAATAAAATTAAAACAAATAATATTAATTCTTACCAAAAAAACATAATAATTTAAGATTTACCCTTTCTTTCAATCTTTGCTTTTCCAATAGGTAGTACAAAATCTTTGTCTAATACTTCATCTGTAATTGGATATTGATTACCATATAATAATTCATTTTCTAAAAACACAACCGGATCTGGATCTCGGATTGCTGCCTTTAACAATCCTCTAGCGTCCTCAGAACTGTACGGAGAGATAACCTAAAGTAACAAATTAAATGTATTATAAATTATGATATATTATACAACTATTTATAACTAATATTATGTATATTAGTATATACCCAGTTTCAAAGACACTGAATAAATAGTTATCTAGGCAAACAGGCATTGATATTAATAAATTGATTTACTTTTAAGCCTGGACATTGACTGTACCAAGCTCCGAAACATTGAGAATGTTGAGCAGCCACACCAGCTGCTGCTCCATTTGGTCCTCTAAACACAATTGGTACATTTACCTAAAATTAAATTTTTTCAAATAGAATAGACTAATTCAAACTAGTATGTAATACCTTAAGAAGGTATCAACCCACTATTAGTTTTCTCTCTCTGAAATACGCGCAACATGGACAAAATGCATACATGCAACATTTTTTTTATGGATTTTGAATTATCTAAATGTAAAATAATAATCAAATATTATAGAGTAAAATTTTGAAAGTTTTGATCAATCAATTCTACAATTTTTAGAAGATGATTTTACACTATGATAATTTAAAAAACAATTTAGTCTAGGATATGTTCGTCTTAGTTGAGCAAGAGTCAAAGAAAGAAAACAAACAGTGAGACTAAGCCCGGATGAAGGGGGTCATGGCTCCAGCCCTATAATGTATAACAAACAATAGTGGCCTTTGGAGCCATTCAAATTTTATTTACGTTGTTTTTGTACGAAAGGATGTACAGTCATCAGTAGAAGTCATATACTCATAAAACTTGACAATTGGCACTATTGGGTGTTGCAATAACATTATCATAATGGGGAATATTAATGTTTATATGTTAGTGTTTTGTTTTACAAATATAAGTACTGAAGACGTATATTATTAATGTTACAATATCAAAATTTTTGTTGTCTTTAAAATATATTTATTTGTGGGTCACCAATATTTTAATTATGTATATGGGCTCCTAAAATTGTTTGGCCCTCGGTCCAAAATTATCCTAATCCGGGCTTGGAGGTTGCACCCTATTAAAATAATAATAATATTCAGTAATTTGCTTATTACAAAATTATTAATTTTATTACCATGCCAGCAGACATGTAAAATGTTTTTGCAGCAGAATTAATAACATGGTCAATGGCTTGCAATGAAAAGTTGAATGTCATGAACTCACAGATTGGTCTTAAGCCAGCCTAAAAACAATAAAGTAGATGAATAAGGAACTTTCCAATATAAAACACAATAATTTCTACATAAAATAATGGATTTTTAAAGTTGAAAAATTATTACTTAAATTAAATGTATTACCATTGCTGCTCCAACAGCAATTCCAGCAAATCCAATTTCTGTAATTGGGGTATCAATCACACGTTTTTCCCCATATTTTTTGTACAATCCCCTAGAAACTTTATAAGCACCATCATACATTGCTACTTCTTCACCTAAAATGAAAACCCTTTCATCGCGTTCCATTTCATCATCCATTGCTGAATTCAGTGCATCTCTAACAGTCATCTACACATAGAAAATAATACAGCGGACAGTAAAATCAATTTTTATTAGTTATATTATAAACCATAGTTTACCTGTTTATTAGCCAATACTCGAGTTGTGTTTAACGATCTCTTAAGTATTTTAACAGTGCTCTGAAAAAATTATATAATTTTACAAAATATGCTGCTAGAGATATAACAGCTCCATTTGCATGGATTAAATACATAGTTGTAAATATAAATGATAGTGACACAGGTTTTTTAAGAAATTGATTTTATAATATGGGATTTAAAATCAATAGACGACAGGCATAGCCCATCTAATACCGATATATATATATATATATAATCTTTGAATTTGGTAGTATCTGGGTGTGACATTGGAGTGAAATAACTTAGTAGTTACCGTTAAGACCGAAGACTTGTGGAAAGAAATCGTGAACGCCATTTTCGGTATTGTGGTTGCAAAAGTAAAATATTTACAACTGTTCAACACAACCGGCTAGAGACGAGCTGTGTAGGCGAAGAAAATCGAAGCTTCACCTTGGCGGGCAACACGAACAGATTCGTGAAGGGCAAGGGTTAAATTTTTATTCCACTTATACGGACAACGAAAACGTTAATCACACGCCAATATCATAACGCCATAACTTTAATAATAATAGTAATAATAGTAATAATTTGATAAGTGGTTACCGTATACCGCGTAACAATCCGACACTCGCGGTATACAAGTCGTTGAGGTTATGTCAGATTTTCGGATTTTTTTTTTTTACGCCTCTCCGTCATCAGACGTGGACCAATGAGAAGGAGACAAGTGATTGGTGGCCGACCAATAACAACAGCCCACATGTCTGTATAACTGTATATAGTTATGAAACGAAGGCACCAATTCGTCAGTTTTCCGGTGTTTCGTTTCTCATTCTTGTAGGCTTTGCGTTAGTGTTCGGTTATTCGTTATTCCTATTTCTTATTATTACTTCGGTCAGACTACTTGCACTTCGCCATCGTCATCAACGACGCGATTCCGGTTACAGTTCGATACACAGTTTAACTTTTATTTTATTAAACCCCCCGTCGTAATTCAATTCGATTTGCTGTCATAGTTTTGGTAAATATATTTTGTTTGCTGTTAAATATCTCTTGGTATTTTTCGAATAACGAAATTAACTTTGATAATATATCATTGTGAAAAGCGGATAGAAACGATACCTAACTGTTTTTTTTTTTTTTACAGACTTCCAAACCTGGGCATGGACCACCGAAAGTCCATTTGTGCTTTTTGGGCACTGTTATTCTTAGTCAGCCCTATTGTGTCTAAAGAGGGATCAAAATCCAAAGATGAACTCGGTACTGTTATTGGAATTGATTTAGGCACAACGTATTCATGGTAATTATAACTCATTAATTTGTTGACTTATGTTAAATTAAATTAATCCATTTATTTAAATACCGTTTTGATTTATCTGCAATACTAAAACTTTTCACATTTTGGTGTTACTTTAAATAAACATTTCTATAACTTTGCCATCAAACCATATGCTAGGTTAATAAATAATTAAATATTTAATTAATAGGGGTTATTATTTAGTTATTACTAGTAATTCATTGTTTTATGCCATCTATAATAAATCAATTCTATTATTGAATAGGCGTCTAACTTTTATTTTGACACTTAACCTGAAATAAATCTGTGACATCATCAAAAATATTGTACAGGTGGCGCATTATGAAAACATGGAATTGGATTATTTTTTCTTTTTAAGATTTTTATGTTCTCAATTCTAAATTTTCATTTAATATTTATAAGCTAGGAGGTATATAGTAATGATTTAAATTTGAAATAAAATATTTTTTTCAGTTAACCTAATTATTACTTAGAATCAGGGATTTTTTACAACTGAATATTAATAAGTTGTACCTTCCTAGTCAATAAATTTATTTGTTCTTGGTGTTATTTAAATGGACAAATATTGTTGGAATTCTTAAAATGTAGATAGGTACTTGTTAGTATTAATATATTATTATATATTTATTTATTACTATATTTTTGTCTTTAAAATTTGGAAAATTGAACTCTTTTAAACTCTGGCATTTATTTTACTTTATTATATTGATATTATTTAAATGCCAATATAATTTTAATTTTTCACAATTTGAACAGTACTTATGTATTTATTAATTAACTTTTAGTGTTGGAGTGTATAAAAATGGACGAGTAGAAATCATAGCCAATGACCAAGGTAACAGAATTACTCCATCATATGTTGCATTCACCAAAGAAGGAGAACGTCTTATTGGTGATGCAGCTAAAAATCAACTTACTACAAATCCTGAAAATACAGTATTTGATGCTAAGCGATTAATTGGTCGTGATTGGTCTGATGTCAATGTTCAACATGACGTTAAATTCTTCCCATTCAAGGTAATTGTTTAAATTTATCTATTTACTATAACGGTATTCATATGTGGTGTTGTTGTTTTTTAGGTGGTTGAAAGAAATACTAAGCCTCACATTGAAGTTGAAACTATTGAAGGTACATCCAAAGTGTTTGCACCTGAAGAAATTTCTGCTATGGTATTAGCAAAGATGAAAGAAACTGCTGAAGCCTACTTGGGAAAAACTGTAACACATGCAGTCGTCACTGTACCCGCTTATTTCAATGATGGTCAACGGCAAGCTACTAAAGATGCAGGAGCTATTGCTGGTCTTACAGTCATGAGAATCATAAATGAGCCGACAGCGGCAGCTATAGCATATGGCTTAGATAAAAGAGAAGGAGAAAAAAATGTTCTTGTATTCGATTTGGGCGGTGGTACCTTTGATGTATCATTGTTGACAATTGATAATGGTGTCTTTGAAGTAGTGTCTACAAATGGAGATACTCATTTGGGTGGAGAAGATTTTGATCAAAGAGTAATGGATCATTTCATTAAGTTGTATAAGAAGAAGAAGGGTAAGGACATCAGAAAAGATAACCGAGCTGTTCAAAAGTTGAGACGTGAAGTCGAAAAGGCCAAACGTGGTCTTTCTGCTAGTCATCAAGTGCGCATTGAAATTGAAAGTTTCTTCGAAGGAGATGATTTCTCTGAGACTCTTACTCGTGCCAAATTTGAAGAACTTAACATGGATTTGTTTAGATCTACCATGAAACCTGTTCAAAAAGTCATGGAAGATGCTGATATGAATAAAAAAGATATTGATGAGATTGTATTGGTGGGTGGTAGTACTAGAATTCCTAAAGTACAACAGCTGGTTAAAGAATATTTCAATGGAAAGGAACCATCACGTGGTATTAATCCAGATGAAGCTGTAGCTTACGGTGCTGCTGTTCAAGCTGGTGTTTTGTCGGGTGAACAAGATACAGATGCAATCATTCTTTTGGATGTAAATCCCTTAACTATGGGTATTGAAACAGTTGGTGGAGTTATGACTAAATTGATTCCACGTAACACAGTTATACCGACAAAGAAAAGTCAAATTTTCTCCACTGCTGCTGACAATCAAAACACTGTAACTATTCAAGTTTTTGAAGGTGAACGACCAATGACCAAGGATAATCATCTTCTTGGAAAATTCGATCTTACTGGAATACCACCAGCACCTAGAGGAGTTCCACAAATTGAAGTTACATTTGAAATTGATGCTAATGGTATTCTGCAAGTTAGTGCAGAAGACAAAGGAACTGGTAACAGAGAAAAGATTGTCATTACCAATGATCAAAATAGGTTAACTCCAGATGACATAGAACGTATGATCAAAGAAGCTGAGAAGTTTGCTGATGATGACAAAAAATTGAAGGAACGTGTAGAATCTAGAAATGATCTTGAATCTTATGCATACTCATTAAAGAATCAAATTGGTGATAAAGAAAAATTGGGCGGCAAGGTAAGGATAACTTTTTTTGTTGATCTTTTTAAATTTTGTCTCATGTTTAATTTTTTCTGTGTTTAGTTGTCAGATGCTGAAAAAACGAAAATGGAAGAAATTATTGATGCTAAGATTAAATGGTTAGATGAAAATCAAGATGCTGACCCTGAACAATACAAAACACAAAAAACCGAATTGGAGAGTGTTGTCAACCCAATCATATCAAAATTATATGCTAGTACTGGTGGTGTTCCTCCTCCACCAGCTGGAGATGCTGAAAAAGATGAACTTTAAAAATGGAATAATTTATAAATTTATTTATTGTATATAAGACTGCTAAGGTTTTACTTCCTTTTGGATTATGTATGTTAAGCAGTTAGGTTAACAATTAGCTAATATATTTTTTTCTATGTATGTAATTCATCATTTTATAAATGATTCGAGTTATTTGGTTTTTTGTACAATAAACATTTAAAATCCATTTGATAACACCGTTAATTAAGCAGAATTAATTTTATTTTTGAAATTCTGGCGGCAATGTGTACAAATTATATTAACTATATTAAAAAAATTCATTCATTTGAAACAATAAATTAACATGTTACACTGTTTAGAAATACTTAAAAATGTATGATTAATTACCTTTCATGACAAAATAATAATTTTTGTTTGAGGTTTGTACTTAATATATTCTATATTTTTTATAGTTAAGTTTGGTCTTATTTATAACTGAAGGTTAACTTGTACAAGCAAATTATAGCATGTAAAGTGTTCATATTTGGGGGTTCCAATTAACCCTACTTCGGAATTTATTCTAGGTGTTTTTTTCAAATTTTTTTTTCTTTTAAATGTTGACAAGGTCTCTAGGCCATTTCGTTCAATACGGCGTGGTGGGTTATCGGGAAGTGTAAGAAAGGATAGGTATGTTTGATATTAGGGGATCATAATGGTTGAATGTGTTTTTTGTGAAATGGTAGGACTGTGGGGGGCAAGGCAAGCGAATGAATGGTTAGTGATTTTGAGGTCGGAGTGGAGGTAGAGATTGCTGACGTTTCGGTAAACTGATTCCTCTGAGCGTTTCCATTTTATGAATAAATTAGACTGTGACAACTGGGCGGGTACGACGTTCTTTCGGTGACGTGGTACATCCGTCTCGATCGTTCCATTACTCGTTAGTTCGTACACTCGTAACTATATAGTTTTACATTACAGTGTCAGGCGCTTGAAGGGGAAGGGGGGGGCGATTTCCCCCCACCCTAAAATAAGTCGTGAAATGTTCCTTTTTCGCTAATAGATAAATACATTTTGGTTAATTGTTAAAAACGGTATTCAAAATTAAAATGTTTTCGCCCCCCCCCCCCCCACGTAATTGACCTGAAGACGCCCCTGTATAGTGTTATAATAAATTAATGTAGATACCAAATGGGTACAAATACAACTTACCAAGTTCATGGGCGCAACTAATTGGGGGTGGGGGGTAGTACAGTCTTATCTGTAGCTTTTACTATATTTTTGAATGTAATAATTTACGTTTAACATTTAATATTATCTCATTTGAAAATGTTCCATCACAATAATTGTATTACTTTATATTTTCTAAACAAACATTTTTCTCTTATAACATTTTTGTAACAAAATTATTTTCGAAAATTTTCTTTTTATTTATTTAAATTATAGATTTATATCTTTACATAAATTGTCTCACTTAAGGGCACCGTTTTACATTTGTAATACGAAGACATCACATGCGGCCGCCGTAGCGTTTTCTTAACATAATATATGTGTTTATCCGTTCGATTTCGTGTTTTTGTTGTATTGGATGGGTTACCATATACGATAGACAATATCATTCATATTTCGCCTTGAACATTGCCGAAAAGGAAATGCCGTTTGAAGCAAACATTTTGTATCGGAATTTGGTGCAGATTTCTTTACAACCGACAATCAAGTGTTGATTTGTACATTTTTTTGACATTACGCATATTTTGAGTGTACAGCAAAAGTGTCCAACACCAACAAAATTCAACAATTTCAGAATACTGCCCTTGGGAAAATTACTAATGCTCCACCGTTTGTTTCCGACTACACCTTACATAAATTGACCTGTCAATTAAAACCGTGACGGAAGAAGCTACACGCTTCTACAAAACCTTACATGCCCGTCTACAAATACACATAAAACCCACTCATCGAAAACCCTATCCACCCAAACATTACCTGGCAACCCCAGGCGTCGTTTAAAAAGGAGCTGGTGCCGTGGCTTGTTAGGGAACTAATGTCAGAGAAGCAAAAAAAAAAGGTGGATAAGTGGATGTCACTCTGCTGTACGGTAGGTTACAAGTGGGTCACTGTAATGGATGGTGTTAAATTTGAATTCAATGATATAATATCATTGTATAAGAAAAACGATTCTGAGCGAAAACGGTCAGTCAGCCTAATATTACCAAGTATATTTGATGATATTATTGTGAATAAAGTAATTTATATATTTATATAACCTATTTACGTGGAGCCTTGTTTTAAATTTTCAATCCTTGGCCATAAAAGTTAAACATTTTATACATTTTTAAGTACAAAATAATTAATAAATTATAAATTTGATAAATGTTGTCAAAATTTGAACTTTAAATGCTTATAAAAAAAAATTGTGCCTATATATTTTTAATATTTTTCAACTGCTATTAGAACGATATATCAGGAGCATTATATTAAATTTTCACGCTTTTTTACCCAACAAATAAAAATTTATTGATATTTATAGAAAAAAAACTAAAAAAATTAAAAACTGACAATGTCCGTAAACAGCTCAAAAAGAGTCAAAATATTTTCAACATTTTATGGTGTATAGAAAATGCTAATATAACATTCAGTGAAATTTTCAAGTATCTACAGTCATTCGTTTTTTAATTACAATAAAATAAGAAAATTGTTACATGAGAAATCGAGTAAATATCAAATGTTGTAAAAATATAAATTTCAGACGCTCATAAAAATTTAATTTAAGTTTCTTCTAGACATTTTTTTTTTGATAAAGGTAGACAAACTTATGAGTAATCTTATATTACATTTTCAAATCTTAGATTTAAAAAGAAAATTTTTTATGAATTCTCATCAAAATAATTTGCTATTTTTCGTGATTTTTCCGTATTTTGTCAAAATTTGAACTTTAAATGCTTATAATTAAAAACTGTGACTAAGGATTTTTAATTTTTTTCATCTGCCTTTGAAACAATAACCTGGGAGCCTTCTATTAAATTTTCAAGCTTTTTTACTCAACAGATAAAATTTTATTGATATTTATAGAAAAAAAAACTTAAAAAAATTGAAAACTGACAATGGCCGTAAACAGCTCAAAAAGAGTCATAATATTTTGTAAATTTTATGGTGCATAGAAAATGCTAATATAAACATTCAGTCAAAATTTCATGTCCCTACGGTCATTTGTTTTAGAGTTACACCAAAAACCAAAATCGATTTTCTCGAAAACAGATTTTGCGTAAAAATTCCCGTTTTTCCTTAATTTTTCTTTTGTTTTTCACGTCGCTTGTGAAAACTACTGGGAAATTTTTACTTTTGACCCCCCAAAGTACCAACTAGATTCACTTTCCTATCAGAAAAGTTACTATTGAAGAAAATCCAAGCACTTTTACTGTCCTAAAAGGTGATGACAGACACAAAAATAAAAAAAAAAATAAAAAAATAAAAAAAAAACACACATCATTGTAGAATCAATACATTCATCGCTTCGCTCAGAATCTAAAATATATATATATATATGTAATATATAGTTATAGATTCATACAACATCCAGTCAAGTGCCACTAGTGGGTGGGTGGCTTCTTATCACGTGTTCATGTATTATTGTAACCCTCATCAAATATGCTTATTGTGCATCAATGTACAGATTGTGTATACTATTGAGTAAAATAAAAAAAAAATTAATTAATTAAATTATTAAATAATGATTCACAAATATCATAATATAATGTAATCTTGTTTGTTTTTAAATTAAATTGTTGAATAATGAATATAACATGTAAATAATAATATAGTAGATTTTGAACTGTTAGGGTTTTAAACTGTAAATATTTTGATTTGTTGGGATTTTGACCCAGACCCATTAAACATTAGTTAAAATTAATTTACTAAGAAAATCGACACTTTTAATGTTACATTTTTTTTAACAGTTTCTTAAATAGTTAAATGTTGATTTGTAAAAATAGAATTTTACACTATTATTACTGATATAAAAAGAGTTAATGCATATATTATTCTACAAACTACTATAAACGCATGTGCGACCCCCAAGATTGGGAACTTTCTGGATTCAGATATTTGCATTTTTGTTGGTAAAATTGTATTTAATAATTAATATTTGGATTCTGTGTTATAATAAGAACACACAATTTTAACCCCAGACGTGGACGTGTTAAATAAAGTTTTATAAAAGAAAGAAGAAAATTAAATGTATTAAAAAAGCATGAAAAATAGTTTTGTTTCATCACATTTATTAAATCATTTGGATAACAAATACCTATCAATATATTTATCACAACTGTTAGGTTTTTTTATAACTTATATGTCCTTCAACTTGTATGATTACTACATTTACACAATACAAATATTGTTAATTCAAAACTAAAAATATTGCAATTTATACAATTACACCATTACTTACAAATGTTCAACAATAAAAAAAAAATGATAAAAAATAAATAAAATGCTTATAAAAGTAATATTTTTGTTTAACCTATTATTTACATTTTGATACCTAAAAAAAAAATGGAGGGAATTTACACATTATAAGATTAATTTACATTGAAAGTTATAATTGTTTTACCATACATACAAATAAAAGCCCTAATGATTAAAAAAAAAACAAAAAAAACAATGTGTTGTTAACTAACAGTTTTCAGTTAGTGAAAAGTTAACTATTTTATGATAACCGATTAATATTGTTGAATAAATTAAACAGTTGACACAAAACATTATTATTTGAAACATTATTTTCTTTATATGCACTACATGATCGATTGTTTTCACATAACAAATCAAATAGTTCTACGTTTAAGTAATTAAGAAAAGATAATAATGTTTAGACTTAACTCAAAATTTGCATTTATTTTGTAGTAAAATGGATCTTAATTTAATTTATTTAATATTAAAATATGTACTTAATTAAATTAACATTGATCTATCATTGTGGATGGTATATATATTCAACTTCCTCACTTCAAGGAATGGTTTGATGTTAAAATATATTTATTTTTAATCAAGAATAAAAATGTAATATTTTTAGTTTATGAAACTAAAAAAATAGAAATTTATCAATAATATACAATCAAATAAAAATAAAGTATTTATAATTTTGTAAAATATTACAATACAAACATTCCACTTATCATACCAAAACAATTATTAATTTGGGCATTGTGTAAATTATTAAATAAAAAATAAATTGAGACACTTAAATCTAAGTGCAGTTGGTATTTCATGGGTAGTCTTTAAAAATAAAATATAATTTATAAGCATAGGAAGTTTTTATAAAATACACACAAAATTATTTCGAAAAAGACACATGTAACAAACAAATATTAGTACAAATAATTGTACTATTAGGTTAAATTTATTAAATAATAACAAATGAGCTGTATAATAAATTTACTTTTTCAGCATATTATAAATTTTAATAAGACAATAATTATGCGTTGTGTCAACCAATCAGATATTTTAGTTTTACAGAACATAAATGGTTGGTTTTTAATTAATTACTATTGTGTCCCAAGAATTAGTAACCATTTATAGACTATTATGATAATTAAATGAAAAAGTTATACACAAATACTTATTTCATAAGTACATTTTATACAACAAATATAAAATGTAATGTAGACGATGATACACTTAACAAGCAAAACATTAATAAGTTTTGTAGTAGAATTACTTTGTATGATAATTAATGTTAAATTGGGTTAACAAGTAAAAAATAAAAACAAACTAGACTAGATTTTTAAACATAAAAATCTTTTTAAACACATATGTACCCTGTGTTATGGAAGAACTAATCCTCATCAGACATCGGCTCATATTGGGCTGTTAACATAGATCCACCACCACCACCATTTGGATCAGATGATTCATTATTTTTTTGTGTAGCCGATGCAGACATATTGATTGCAGCTGAAAATGGATAAGTGTAAGCCTGTTCATTTTTGTTGTCATCGTCTGAAGTACGCATTACTTCAACAATCCGATTTTTAACATAGTCTAAAGGCGATAAAGGTATATCCGCTTGTGTTGGATAAAAGCGAACTCGACTGTTGTCATCTTTCATTTGTTGTTCAAATTCTTTCTGCTGTAAAGCTCGGCGAAGCTTCCAAGTATGAGGCTCAAATCCTGCAGCTAACATATTATTAAAGGGATATTCTTTGAAAGGATGTTCAGGTGGATATGGTTCTCCTGGACGACTCATTTCCGGACTGGCTCGTGGTTTTAAATTTTGTTTTTCATTTGCTTCTGGGAATGCCTATAGAATATAAAGTGTTAATAAATTATTTAAGTTTAAGATATTATAATAGTAAATACATTTATTTTGAAACTTACTTGGAATAACTTATCACCAGCTCGTTGCTGCTGAACGTGTGCCTGATTGGTGACTGGAACAGCATTAGGAGGATGTCCAGTTCCATCATTACTCTGATTAATTTGATGTGTGATAATGGCGTCAATTAAATTAGCTGCAGTTAAATGAGGTTCTGTTCCTTGTCTTGAAACTCTACCACTACCAGTATTATCTCTACTAAAAAAAAATTTACTTGTTAGACATTCAAATAATATATATAATTGCATTATATTGGTTCTTATAAAACCAGAAATAATTTTTACTTTTGTATATTGGATGATGGTTCTTGATGCCTAGATACTGGAGTATTTGATCTTGATTGTTGAAATGAAGAGACAGTAGAAGGTATTTGCATTACTCTTGGTTGTTCTTGCTGCCGTTGTTGTTGTTGTTGTTGTTGCTGCTGTTGAAACGAAGCAGCGACCATTCTCGAATGTTGTTCAGGAGTAAGCCGATGATGCATCATTTGCTTATCTCTAATATACTGATCTCTTTGCTGCTGTTCTCTAAGTTGTGCAACTGCTTGCATTTCACGCTCTCTTTGCACAGCTATTTCCCGTTCCCTTTGCATATGCTCGTGTCTTTGTTGTTCTCTGTACATATGCGGTTTTGGTACTGGAGAACCTCTTACATAACGATCTTGTTCTCTGTGTCTATCTTCAGAATGATTTAAAGGCACAGGTAAGCTGGGCTGTCTTATTGCAACATCAACCAAAGATCCAAGAGCTTCATGACCTGGAGGATAAGTTTGTGGAGATGCTGCTTTAGGAGCTGTGTTATGACGTTGTATTACACCTTGACGAGTTGGTTGATAGTACATCGGACTAGTAACTGGAGGTTTTTGAACTCGAGGAAATTGAGCAGCAACATTAGAATGCATTTGCTGTGAAGTAATATAGTCATTCATAATAATTTGTCGTTGCTCACTATAATGAGGCTGTCTTGATTGATATTGAGGCTGAGGATTGCGTTTTTGATAATAATCTGCATTCATATTTTGATTTGAATTGTGTAACATACGTTGGTGAACAGGAGTACCTTGAGTAATAGAACCACCAGGAGCTTGTGAAGGCTGAGAATAACGATTAGATTGTGGTGGCATGTATAAAGTTGCAGCTGAGACAGGTGTACCATGCATAATGGATCCAGTAGCTTTTGAGTTATTCAATATGTTAGGAGATAACTTTGATGAAACAACGTTTGCTACAGATAATTGAGGTGATGTTACCTATTAAAATAGATAAACAAAAATAGTTAAACAAACTTAAAGTAAATAAAAAGTACAAATTCTAATAAACAAACCTTATTGGGTAATTTTATGTGCGATGTTTGTTTTACAGTTACATGAGGAACAGACTGCGATGGATGGACCATGACATGATTACTTGCTGGTGATATTTTTGTCCAATATATTTCACCTTGCTTGCCACTTCGTCCCAATTCGGCATACTGAAATACATTACAATATAATACAATTTTTACAAATTATAAAATCGAGTTACCTGTGGAGAGTAAAACGTATTAGTTTCATGAATCTGTGTAGGAGGAGTTCTGTACATTGCACCAGGTGGTGGTGGAGGTTGTGCATGTCTAATTGGCAGAGGATCAGAATAAGAATCTCCTTCTCTGGGTCTTTTGATACTTAAATCAAGAGTTACACCTTCGGGAACTCTAACTTCAGACATTTTAGAAGATTGTACTTGAACTACTACTAAACCATCTTTGTTGTGTAGTTCCCGAGGGGGTGGAGGAACCACTGATATTGTAGCCATTGACTGTTGTTTGTTTTCATTATTGCTGGATCCTGTATTTCTATCTTTAATTGGATATTCAGGATCTAAAAGTATGGATGATATGGTAGGCATAGATCCATTCTCCTTCTATAAATATATAAAAAGAAAAATCAGCAAAAAAAATAATAATAATAATAATAAAAATCTTAAGATATTTTACCTCTCGGTTAGAAGGGTCTTTTGTAAACTGTTTTTCGATTACATCAGATAAAATATCTGACACGCTTAAATCAGTTACAATCTTTTCTTTTTTCTCGGATTCATTATTGGAATGTTGCAACACATTAGACTCATTTTCAGCTGTACCTCCAATTCCTTCATCTGCAGTTTCAGTAGCTGAACTATCATAATCTTCTTTAACAACAGTAGATCGAATAGAATTTTCACTATCACGAGACTCTTTAGCAGTCAATTTTGTTTGTGGCGGACTAGTTGTATCACGTGGAGGAGATAATTGTGGTAAAGTGTTAGTTGGTGAAGGTGCACTTTGAGTATCACTGTCACACAAAACAAGGTTAGTCTCATCACAGCTAGAAGTACTTGAACCTGACTCTTCTTCATCTGTTAGAGCAGGCTTTTGTTCACTACCATTTGTCTAAAAGAATTGATTAAACTTTTTTTAGTTTTTTTTTTTTATATGGAATTTAAAAAAAATTATAAATTTTACCTTTTTAAACTCCTGTACCAAAAGGTCTAAACCTAGTTTTTTTCTGAAGCTAAAATAAAACTCTTTGCACTGATAGTGGCTTTTATTTTGTCCAACTAATTTACTTATTTCACTCCAACGAGTACCATGTTCTCGAATTCCTTTCTTTAATGCATTAGTCTCTTCATCAGTCCAGCCATCTAAAGTATCAGTACTAATATTGTTTGATGTTCCTACTACTCCAAGTGCCATTAATCGTCTTTGGATACGATTAAAGCAAGCTGAACAACATTTTGTTGTTGTTGGCCCAATTTCTAAATAAAATAAAAATGTTTTAATTTAAATAATAAAACAATTATAAACTATTAACTTACGAAATTCTGAAGCAATGATATCTTGAGCAGTATTCCATTTAGCAGGTAAAGGGCGCAATCTTTTAACTGGTCTTCTATTATTGGTCTGAACAGTTGGGCAGGATGGTAATGGACAATATATTACACGACGATTTTGGGATCGAACCACTTTACAACGGCAAGTATTACAAACCCTAGCACCAGGAATAATATCTTCTGGCTTCACACCATATTGTGCTGCATCTGATGGATTTAGAGTCCTGGGACATGCCACATTTTCTGCTTTACAAACTGCACACATACCTTTAGGTACATCTCCTTTTGACCCAGTTTCATCTATAATCATATGCCACTAGTAAAATAAATGTATGGATGGTTGGTTTTTGTATATTGTGTTTTATTTAATTAATTTAACAAATAATGAGAAATTAATATCAGTGTAATATTTATATGGTTATTTTAAAGGAATTATACTTAGTTTTTAATTTAGAACCGTTATAAAAATATTAAGAACTATTTTAAATGCAACAATTATAATTAAAACCTTATTAAAAGATAAAAACTAAGTCTATATCACAAGTTATATAAAAATTATTTCAAAAAAATGTGAAACAAACATGTATTTATTTAAAAATTAACACAATAAACAAATAACGATTGGGTCACACGTTTTACATTTTTAATTCTCACATTCAAACCTTATGTGATGTTGGAAAATGATTGCATACTGACATATGTGTTTAAATGACAATCTATTTAAATCAGAAATATGCTTTAGTCTTAGACATTGGTGAAGTTCTGTAGGCCAAAGAAAATATAAAAAGTCGTTTTTTTTTTATTAATAGAGTATGAAAGAAGAGGCTGAAGTAAAAAAAAAATTGAATAAACTAAGCAATCAAAAACATATGCAAATTCCTATGCAAAAAAAAATACTATATTCTTCCTTAAATAATAGAAACATTGGATGGCAACCCTTCAATAAATTGGTCTTCACGATTCTTTTTTTAGTTGGTCACAGCTAAAAATTGCTTTATTGCCAAAGTCTCACCAAAATCATAGTTATATGGTTGTAACTTGTAGACAAGGGCGTATAACAAGGATGTGGCGATGTGGAGACTGGATCTCCCCATAGACCTTTTACTTTAAAAATAGTGTTCTTAGTGTTGCAAGAAAGTATAAAAAAAAAATTAGGATTTTTATAAAATTTTTATTTTATCACATCCAACAGACGGAAATTTTATAAATATAATTATTGCAAGAATAAAATTTGATCAAACGATTATTGCCAATAACAACACTGCAACAACAACGCCTGCTTGTCCATGCGGCTAATAATACATTATCCTACATTAGAAAAAGTTTTAAGAAATAATAATAGAATGATTGGTTTTAAACTAAAATATTATTTATTTAGTATTACCATGAACAATAAACATACCTATCAAATACATATTGCTATAAGGGAAAAAGAAGTAATTACGAAAAAAAAAAAAATTGAGTTTTGTACTATAATTGTGTAATTTAGGGGTGTTTTCAACATTTTGAAAGGTATGCTAACTAGTAGGCTTCTTCAACGATATATTTTTAAATATCAATATCGTTTTGAATTGTGCGATACTGAATCGCGATATCGAAAAAAAAATGTATGTATCGATATATTGATATTCCGATATCTCTATGACTATCATAAATGCCAATACTCAAATACTCAATTGACTGGGTACTAGGTAGTAACTAGTGGGTATTATATTAACAATTAATTGTTTTGAAATATATTTTTCAAGAGCTTTGGCATGAAAATCAGTTTTCTTGATGTACATCGATTATCGATATATTACGATTAACGATACGTACATTTCTGAAAAAAGTTTGCGATATCGATATCGTTGAAGAAGCCAACTAACTAGGAAGACCAATTATATTATATTGTACGAGTTTTTACAAAAAAAAATTTTCTCACTACACAACAAAATCTTATGAAATCTTTATATTTTCCATGCAATGTTATAACAATATATTATCAATATTTTTTTTTTTTTTTTTTTTTTTTTTTTTTTTATTGGGTAACCCGCGGCAACATAGGCCATTGGGTGTGGGGAGGGCACTGTAGGTTTTATATTGGGTAGGTTTGGTAGGTTTTATATTGGGTAGGTTGGTACACGTGTGTGTTGTGTTTGGCAGAATTTCTAATGGGGCACCCGTAGGTTTCTGCCGTGCCCCGGGGTGGGGGGATGGCGGCACTTGTTCTCCGGACACCGTGACTTGCACGGAGAAAAATGCCGCCCAGTGGTCGAGGATCGAACTCGGACCGGCTGTGCCGAATCCGTCGCGTTAGACCACTCGGCCACCTCGTCCCCCCATTATCAATATTGTATACCTAATAATACTAAGTTAGTACTTATATTTAAATATTTAGACACTATTGTACCTAAAAATGTATTATTTTTATTTCAAAATTTTGGGCCCAGGAATTCAAATTACATTATAAATACATAATAGTGTATATAAAAACAAATCACCTCAAATAACGCACCTGGTTTAATTGTTTATTGTTTTGAAATAAAATGTTATACTACCTATATTTTGTTATTGATTAATTTAATCTGTAGGCACCTAGGTTTAAATTATTTTTTTCTGATTCCCCCCCCCCTCACACACACACAAACAAAAATTATGTATCCGCCATTGGTGGTTGAAATAATTACTGAATACTCCAGAGAGCAAGACACTTGGTGCATGTTAACCATACAAATTTCTACTGCCATGTGCAGAAACCTACCACCTGAAATTACTCTTATATGAGAGTATCAGAGTGTAGTTTGAAATATATTATTTCTTATCTTTAATTTCTATATTTTTTAGTTATTAAAAACTTAAAAATATAAAATACATAAATAAAAAGCAATTCACTTTTTAATGTTAATTTGATGTAGTAAATAAAGCGGCATAAATAAATTCCCTAGAGAGTAGGAAATACTATTCCCCCAACCATATAAACATTTGTGTTAGCAGTGCATAATTGAACAGACTTCTCATATTCCAGAGGGTATAAAGCTAATTGAAGAGTATAAATTGTTGGGTAAATAATTTTTCATTTTCACAGTTTGCCAATTTAATTTAATAGGTATTTAACGTTTTTGCTGATGTGCAAAAAGCCAAAATAATTTTAATGCATATTCTTTTAACTAATTAATTACGTTAGTAATGTTGTTTTTAATCCCTTGAGTCTTAGAAAACTTTTATGCTTAGAAACTATTAATTAATATTGTAACACTTTTATAAACTCAGTAAATAATGTAAAATTAATTAATAAAATATTTAAATATATATTAGAAATTTTTTTTTTTACCCAAGTAAAAATGATAAAATATAATAATGAAATAATAAAATAATTATATAAAAATAATAATGTTTAAAATAAAGATTAAATATGCTTGGATGCATTTCATAATACTAAGAAATAAAACATTTAATATTTAAATGTATGTGCGTTTTTCAACAAACATTTTTAACTTTTTTAAATTGCTTTGTACTATTTAAATAATATATTAATTTGATATAATATATAATTTAATTATTGTATGTTCAAGAAATCTTTTTTTCTATTGTATTTAAAATATCATGTTGTCTAATATTTATTTTTAAATACTGATAGAATATAATTTGAATACCCTAATTAATTAAAGGTTAAAGAAATACTCATGGGAAAACAAGATAAACAAGAGGGTACATGGATAACGAGGTAGTAAATATTGCCAGAACGAGAAACAGTTATGAGTGGTATTAAAATTAAACGGACCGGAAAAGCTGCTAGAGAGAGCCTCTCGTCAACCAATAGGGGTCCCACAGACTTTACCACAGATGAATATTTTAACAACAATCATTATTTCAGTTTCATTACGATACTACTAACAATCATGTACCGTTTAATGGAACCTGATATAACTATTTATGTTATGTCTTCAAATAACAGATTTCGTGCTTTTATATCTCATCGAGAACTTCTTGCGCGGTACAGTGGTTATTTTAAATCATTACAAAATTGTGAAACAAATAAAGTATTTTTTCCTAACATTAATGATGATACTTTTTCAATAATATTGTCATACATTTATACAGGAGTGCTTAAAATAAACAATGAAAATATACATTCAGTTCTTTTAGCTACACACACTCTTCACATGCCACAAGCATCAGATATGTGTCGAAAATTTTTAGTAACTCAAGATCAAAATATAATAAAACCAATTGCACAACTACCATCATTTGTAGATGCATCAGTAATACAGCAGCCAAATGAAAATAGAACACTAAAAATATCAAAAGAATCAAATTTCAAGCCACCAATTCGCAAAGAAAATATAATTTTGGATATAGCAAGTTGTGATGGACCAGTTCAGTTTTATAGAGTTCTTAATGAAAACTATAAAGGGGATGAAAGGAGATCAACACTAAAACAGTCATATAACTGTGAATATTGCAATCATTCATTTAAAAGTAAGTACTGCTATGAAAAACATATTAATAGACACTTAAATATAAATATGATTGATAATAAATCGGATAAAAAAAATAATTCTTCAATTCAATATTACCCATGCAGACAATGTGGATCAAAATTTCCAAGTTATTATTTTGTTCATAAACATAAAAAATATTGTAAAATAAATATGTCATAATTTTTTTTTTACTACTTATTTAAAAACAAATATTTATAGTAATAAGTTATTAAATAACTGATAACTAATCACAAAACAAAAATATGACTTACGTTGAGAATCCATTAGTTCTTCATCAGTCGTACTTGTATTTTCTCCTTTTAATATTGATTTATCATCTTTTCGTCTTTCTTTCTTTTTGGATTCAGGCTTTAATTCACTAAAAAATGAATTCATATCATTGTTGTATATTAATAAAGTATACAAGAAAATAATATAATAATAACTTAAATTTGATGAATTTAATTGTAGGGTAGTATTGACAGAAAACTTTATAGTATGATTGAAATTGAATCACCATAGTTTTTAAGTTATTTAAATAACATTTAAATAAATGATATTGTTGTGGAATTCATTAATCAATGTATGCACAATGTATTTTTTATTTTAGGTTTGTATAGATTTAATCAATGTATTAAAAATTATGAACTATAAATGTAAGAAGAAAATATGTAATCATTATTGATGAACTTGTTATATTTAATTAATGTACTATTATATTGTAGTAATATATGATACATGATAAAATAAACTATTATCATAAAAAAAAACAATACTATAGTTTTACTCATTGATTATTACAAACCAAAAAATGTTCCTTTCTTTTATTAGTTATTATAAGGGCCCGTAGGTTCATGCATTAAAAAATATCAAAATATGCGCTTGAAATCACGTCCGGGCCTTAATTATTAAATAAATTGTATTATTATACTAACAAAAATTTGATATATTACAATCACGCAAAAGACCAAAAAAATAACAGAAAAATTGAGGTGACCATTAAGAAGGTCTACTGTATATAGTAATCTATCCATTATTTATTTGTTTAAATTAAAACCTTGAATGATCTTATCAAGTAATATTGGTCATTTTTTAACATAGGTAACATTAATTGTATTTACCTTGTGTGTGACGTAACAGATGTCTGTATCAAATTTTTAACAGATTCATTACTTTGATCTTTATTTGTTAGTGAATTTTCAGTTTCATTATTAGCACCTTGTTCAGTAGCAACTTCTACTTCTACAGATGGTGGAGTCTCTTCATTTTCAGGTATTGCGTTTTGAGCTGCTGAAATTTGTGCTAAATTTGATGATGCTGCTTCACTGCCTTGACGCTCTCGTTGAAGTCTAGTTGTAACACCAATAGAAGTAGAATTTAAAATATCTAATGAATTCAATGAACTATTTGCAGGTGTTCGATTTTGAGCAGTACGACGCCTTGCTTGCCATTTAGCTTTGCCTATAAAAAATTTAATTATTTTTAAAAGGTTTAGTTAAATTGTACTAGGTTTAAAATCAAAGCTTACGTAATAATCTTTTGTACTCTTCTTTAGGCTTGCTTAAATAATAATATTGTACGCAATCGGAAGGACATTTTTTATCCAGATAAGATGCTATTGCACCAAAGTTTTTGGGATGAGCAATAAAACGATCTTTAAACACTTCTTTTTCTTGTTGTGTCCAAATATTGACATACTTTCTCTCATTATACTCTGTTTTATAATCCAACACAAGTCCATTGTTGTTTAAGTAAGTTAAATGTCGTTCATGAGGGTCTAACATTAGTGGTGGTATAACTGCGTAAGACCTCATTTTTTTGTCTTCCATCTAAATGTAATTATTAAATGCAATTATTTAGAATTTATAGTAGTTTTTGGTCTTCCAATATCGCAACTACTTGATTATGCGGTAGACTACCACCAGTTATCTCAATTCGATTGTCGTAACTACCATACCTGAACAGCGTATTGTATAAGAAGGTAATATGACAATTTTTAATTAATTACCCAACATGGGTATATAAAAAAAATTTAAAACTGATTTTGATGCTAAATTAACTTTAAAAAAAAATTTCTCTAGATATTTGATAAGCAGTTTTTGTGTAGTCGCAATAACCTAATTTAGATAATCAATAAATCATATGTAGCCGCATAATTGAAATGTACTGAATTAATCTGTAGAAAGTAAATTTACTACAAATTAATTAAGAAAATGTTTAGAAATTTACCTCCTGTTCCTGCAAACCATCCATGATCTCTTCTAAATCTGCCTCACTTTTTATACGAGCACCAACTCTATTAAATCTTTCCTTATCTTCGCGTGCTTTTCTTAATTCAGGGAATACTTTTTCAAATAGTTCTCTATGTTTGGCTTCTTTTGCTTTTCGCTTTTGAGAGCTTTCAACTTTTTCAACTCTACGTATCCAATCCTTATAAAGTTTAGAATAAGTATCAGTAATTTCAGTTTTCTTTTGTAGTTGTTCCATTTTCTTTTTTCTTAGATGTTCCAATAATGTGGATTTAAATAATGAATACCTAACAATAAAATGATTATTATGAAACAAGATAATAATGTAAGGAAATTACTATTTTGCATAAGTACATACCAACTTCTTTCAAATAATTCTTTACAAGGGAAGTTAAGCAAGTATTGACGCTAACTATAAGTTATTCGGGAGGACACCCGCATGTTTTATCTGTCTTATAAATGAATCTATTTCACTCTTTTTTAATATTGAGTGAATTGACTTAATATCTGATTGAAAATTAAATATGTTTTCTAGGGCCCCACTAGGCTTTATATATTTTATTTTGAAGTAATGAGCATATACAAATTTATAAAAAAATGAAATTTGTAACAACATAAAAAGCCAACTAAACCTTAAATTGTATACCAAGTCAATTCATCCTGATATTAAAAATAAAATTAATTGGTTTCTTTCAAGCATGATATTTGGTTTATCGAAATGTAAAGAAGAATACAAACTATACACGAGCGAAGTGTTCTTTCTTCATATTTAAATTTTAAAATGAATAATTATAAGTATTTAAAAAATTAATTTTATTCAAATTCACAAACAAATAAATTTGTGTTTAGCTTTAATATTGTGAATTTACGTCTAATCAAACTTATAGATAAGAACATTAGCTATGTTAATATGGTGGTTAATTATTAGTAAAAGTTTCAATTTTAAGGAAATGCAACTTTTTCAAATTGTTTTTAAATTAAAATACTGTTGAAAACTAACAAAATAATAATAATTGCCTTCAAATTATATAACATTCATTCATTTAATAATTAATGCAACACAAAATAAGTTATGATAAACGTATTATGTTTGAAGTTGTATATAACAAATCCTGGTATAACTTCTTAACCCAAGTTTAAATTTATGAATATATGAGTTCATTTAAAAAAATTAAATTTTTTAATGTGTTATATTAATATTTCAAATGAATATTATCAATTAATTATTTAACTATAATATTAAACAGTATTCTTACTTTCTTCTGTTCTCGTGATAAATATCAGCATCTGATGGTTGATTATACAAAGGCTGCCAAAAAGAAAATAAATTTTACATTTAGAATATAAAGAAAAAATAATATATTTATTATTGCCACATCACTTGTTTATTTTAAGTATAATATAAAATAATAAAATAATAATAATAATAATAATAATAATAATAATAATAATAATAAATTATCAACTTATAATATATATATGAAAACATGAAAATAAATTAAAAATAAAAGAATGAAGTAAAATTGGTATACACTTTAAAAGTAAATACTTTTTTTATTATAAACTATCAAAAATAATAAAACAAAATTATACTTACAAGATCAGTTTTATTGGCAAATTTTTCAAGGCTCATTCTCGATTCTAATGCTTTTTTCTAAAATTTAATTAAAAAAAATATAAAAATATAATATATTTTAGAAAATCAATAATGAAATTATGCGTTTTTATACTTAAAATAAATATTTAAAACACTATGTCTAGATACCCGGGTGCCCGTGAGTGAAAAGGGAAAATGGTAAAAGTGGTTTTACGGCGGTTACCATGTGACCAACTTGAGGTAGTGTTGCACAACAAGTCGGGGGATATTTTCGTTTTTTTTTTTTACCGAGCGTAGTGCAGAGAGTGAGTGGCTACGCGGGCATCACTGTAAATAATTTACGTTTTTTTTCACGTTAGCGTAACTGTTGGGGCTTTGGCCGGGTATTGAATATATACACAGAATGTACACGGGCACCCCCGTACCTAGACACAGCCTATTTAAAACTACCAAATTAAATACAAGTTTTAATTGAAATCTCTTCTGTTCATTAAATAATAATTAATATTCAAAAAAAGGCCTTATAAAATAATATGCTATCATGGTTTACATTGACTGTTCTAACCCATTCTTAATAATTATAAAGATATTTCTATAAAATTGATAATTGTAACATATTCCAACTAACTTAAACTTAAGGTAATATTAAATACTGTGCCTAAGTGATCAATCACATAGCTTAATTTGTTTTTCATATCTTTAATCTTAACAACTTACTAAACAAATTTAAACTAACATTAATATTTAATATAAATAAATAAATAAATAGTGAATGTTGATTATCATTATTATTAATTTCAGATATGATATCTTAACACATAGAACTGACGTAAAGACCTATTTAGAAGTCTTAAACCCAAGGGTTATAAAGTATTGAACAGGCTTCTAAACACCCCTACTACAAATAGGTAAACCAATATATCACAAGACATGTATATGTATTTAAATATAATATTACATAATTCATGTACTCTTCATTATGTTATCTACAAAATATAAATTACCATATTTAAAATTAAAATATTTTTTAATAATAAAATATGTAAGTTTTTATGTTATTTTCAAGATACTTTTCTAAGTATTTCCAACTAAATACTCCTTAACCACCAATTACTCAAAAACTGTCATATCAATAATTTGTTCAAATATTAAAATAAGTAATAAAGAATAGAAGATATAAGACCAGTCGGGTTATTTTTAGCTAATCAATATAATAACATATATCTTAAGATCAATGTAATATTAAACGCGAATTTCTTCATATTATTTTTTTACCCTAACCAAGTGTGTACATCTGATAAAACATAGTTTACACAGCATATATTTAACGACCAATTGTGAGGTTAGCAAAGTATTTATATATTTTTTTAGACAACTATATTATAAGCATATTCAAAATTTGATGTGACATAAATTGGTTTTATTATACATACAACTCAAATCCAAAAATGTATGTAGAATATTTTAAGTTTAATTGGCATATTAGTTATATTTTTTTAATAAATCAAAAATAAATAAATAGTAAATTTATTTATATTGTGAATACATTTAATATTAATGTTTGAACTTAAATAAATACTTCACTGATTTTTAGTACATTAAGTTCTGACCCTGTTATTAGTAGGCTATTATAAAAAATAATATTTACTCTGTTTGATGCATAAATTCGTTGAACTGGAGTCAAAAAGTTTGTTTGGTCTTCTTCTTCACATTCTTTTAATGTATCTTCTTCAGGTTCTATTTTAGTGACTTCTGAGTTCAATTCTTTTTGTTCATAATTTTCCTAACAATAAAAAAAACAAGTGATATAAGACAAATTAATATTTATTTTTATTTTTTTTTATTTTACTTTTAACTTGATCAAGTCTTCAATTTCTTGAGTAATATTATTTATATCACTCTCAATTTTATTTAATTTTGGAGTAATATCATTAACTTTATTAACTTTATATTCTGGCATTGGTTCATCAATAGTTGGTGAAATAGCTTCTACTTGTGGATTGTATGCGCTAGTAGATGGGGGATCCTGTAAGCACATTTACGCATATATTATGATCTAGTCTTTTAAAATTTACTAATTTTTAGACTGAAATGGTAATGAATTAATAAACTTGCACTTATTTAAAAAAAAAAAAAAATCTAAAATGACTTATAGTATGTTTACCATAAAATAGGTAAATATACATAATAAATAGTTATATAGGAAATTTGTATAAAATTGTATACATACGGATATATCAATTTTAAGAGGTGGTTGAGGCGAAATAGGATGAAGTAATTTTGGTTTTTTCATAGGAGGTTGAGGACCATGATCTGGTCTTTCTCTCATAAAGTTCATAGAAACTGTATTGTGAGAGTTGTGGTTCAATGATTCATCTCGATAATGTTCCATTCTAAAGTAATAATTTCAAAATCAATTTATAAGAGGTAAATAGATAGGTAAATTATAATACAACATATATCTTATTCAAACTTACTGTAAACGACTTCGTTGATAATAATCACTTGTTGCTGACAGCAAAGATATACGATTTTGCCTAGCTACGGTAGGCATCATATCACTTCTCGCTAATTCAAAAGGAACACCAATTGTAACTCCTCTATCAGATATCTAAAAATAATCAAAAAGTCATAAGTTATGATTACACTATAAGTTTAAATTAAATTTTTTAAAAAAAAACAAAACTTATAAATTATACTTTTTTAAATTATTTAAATAATGAAAATCTACCAAAATAGTACATATAAAAAGAATAATTTAACTAAAATATAAATTTATATTATTTAGGTATATTGTTTAAATTAATGAGTTCAAAAACTTACATTTAATGCTCTAGAATGAAAAGGCGCATCTCTATACACATTTGATGCTGTGGTAGTAGATGACATGTATACAGGTTGAGAAACATATCGTATATTAGCCGGGTACCCAACAAAATTATTATGAACTTGGCCAGTTCCAGCAGATGGCTTGTATGGCCCATTTTCTCCTGGTACTTGAACTACACCATGGTTAACATTTCTTCTGAAAAGAAAATTAATAATTAAGATCAATACATTTTCAAATACTATGATTCATAATAAATAAATAAATTATTAATTTATAAACCTACATTTAATTATAAATACTAAATTCAATATTTTTGTATCATAAAATACATCTATTCAATATAGGTACATAACAATAGCATTAATTGTATATTGTTTGAGGGCCTCTTTAAAGATTAAGTTTATCTGAATAATTAACTTATCAGAATATGAAGTGTTGGGTAACTGGAATTAGTTTTGATAGCTTATGAGATTTAAAAATGATCTTTTGATACAATGTATAACCAATAATTTCATTAATATTATTTAGAATATCCTAGTTACAAAGATCATAAAATTTACAATAAATATGATGTATAATATATATAATCATGGACTTACATATTTGGTTAACTTCGGGGTTAACTTATAACCACAGTAAATATAAAAGACCAATAGAACATGAAAAGGATTAAATTGAAATGTTATTCTTTGTGTATGCCTATAATATATTCTTAGCTCTACGTTGAGATTGTTTCATTTAACATAAAATATAATAATAATAATTTAACTTAACAGAATTGTACTCAAGATATATTTCATTTTATAAATATATTACTTTGTTTTAAAAAAAGATTGTTACAACATACTCTGGTATAATTAACACTTACCCATGAATTTGAGGATTCCTTTGAGAATAAGCCATTTGAGCTTGTGAAGGCATGGCAGCACGATCCAGATGTATAACTGTTTGTTGTACAGCTTCCATAACAGTTTTAACTGAACCAAATCTCTTCGTTTGCCACTAAAAATCAAATAAAGGCTGTTATATTTTAATTTATTTATTGATACAATTAATTTGTTAACAGTCATTGTAGACAATTTCTATACATATAATATAAAAAGTATGAAACTAGTGCAAAATAGAATATGTATAAATAAAGTTTTTAAAGATATAAAATAAAATAAACTGTAAACATAGTTCATCAGTTCATTGTTTTCTTCTTAATTAAATATAAATTAAACAACACAAAGTATGTTTCTTTAATGATTAAGATATTATATTTACTATTTAATAATAGGTACCTATTGTATACATATAAAATGTACCGATATCAAAAGTAAATATGTTTGTCAATTGCATTTTTATCAGAAAATATATCCTAAGTATCAATTTAATTAATGGATTTTATAATTTGTAATTTATTATCATATATTTACGCATTTAACACTAAAATCTCAATTTACACATTAAATATAAGATAAATTTTAAAATACCTAGTATATATTTATCTATTTTTTAATGTACATTATAAATAAGTCTTTAACAACAATTTAATTCAATTAATGAATGTACATTTTATGGCCAAGTTGAAAAACCAATCATTGTGAAAAATATGCATACTAAATAAACAAAACTCATGTTTTTTCATGTTAAAATATTTTCAGTTCATCAAGAAATTGTGCATGATGCTAAGAAGTTAAGAATTACTTATTTATTACCAGGCAAAGTAAAGATATATTTATATTTATATTAATAATAATAATTATGATTCAATTTACTCTTTCATTGATATGGGCATTTTGACCAAAGATAACAATACTGTTAAAATTGTAATGTGAAATAAAAATTAATATTAAAATAAAATGATGTATTTATGTACAGGTAAATCTAGTGATAATAATGTTCTAAATGTTTTTAAAAATCTAATAAGGTATAAAACTACATAATGACACAAGGATAACAAACATATTAAGATATTAAGTATAACAAAGACAGTAGGTATACAAATTAATTTAGTAATTAAAAGGTTTATGAATAAAATGTTTGCCAATTTATTTAATTGTTAAATTAATTATTAGATCTTAAAATTTAAAAAATTAGAGATGAATGAAAAAACTATTTTCAACAGTGGGGTTACTACCACTAAATAAAAATTATTTCCATTCAATATTAAGATTATAATAATACTATTTTATAATTATTTTAATAAACACAGACCAATTTACTATGTTTAAATATTAACAATTATTAAGTTCATTAAACAGTTCACAGTTATGATCATTTTTAACGTTTATATATTTATATATGATATGACAAACGCATAAACATGTTTGATGATGAAGATGAATAGTTTATTATAATCAAAGTAAATAGTTTTTTTTTTTTTTTTTATTAAGAAAGATAATTTACAATCTGTACACAGTAATTACAATAAGCAAATGAGATATAAAACAGAATAAAATGACATGAATATCGTGTTGAGGAAGAAACCCAATGGTAACACCTCTTTTACTAATTTAATAGGTCTCTACACCATTTAAATAGTTTAAAATCAATTCAAGATATATTAGTCTACATAAGTTTACAGATAGTTTTGTATTTATTTAATATAATAATTCTTGGATGACACGGCACATTTTATATCAATGGATTTTTGCACAATACAAAAGGACTACAAATAAAGAAATATTTAGATATATCAGAGAATTTTTAAGTTACTCATGTAAAAAATCCTAAAACCAAACTGGTTTGTATTAAAGTTATAGAGATTTGAATGAAAACAAATAGGTACAAAATTTATTAAGTTTACCTATATGATGACGATAAAACAGATTTGTAACCACAGATATTTGTTTTTAAACTGTAAATACAAAAAACTCCAGCCAAAATGAGTAAAAACAAAAATGTGGATTTAAATCCATTTTAACGGAACAGTGTAAACTTAGTAATTTGTATCATTATAATACTTTAACTGTGATGCATGAGTGATGTTTAATGGTATACATATTCTTATACCAGATACCTATTTTACTAATGAATAATTTATGTTATAACAGGTCATAGCTTTAACATTAATGAAAATTCACTTTCAATGTAATAAAAATAAATAATTTAAGGTACCCAACAATTGCAGTATTTAACATTCAAAAGATAAATAGAACAAAAGAAAGAGTAGATCCAATATTTTAAAATAAAATGTTGTTATTGTGTAATAATATTAATTTGAAATAAGACTGTTATATTAAGATATTGTAAATACCAAAGATAAATACAAAATTATTTTAAAATAAGATTTTGATAGTAATCCAAATATTTTAAGGTTAAGCACCCTCGTAGACCTAGCATTATAATTAATAATACGCAACAACATTTAGTTGCACAAATATTAATAGTACAGATGAGTACCTTAAACTCTAGATCTCTCTAAAATCACAATACTATAGATAATGTATAAACACACATTATATATATACATTATACATAATATGTGGAAAGTATAACAACAATGAAATAAAAATAAAAAACGTAAAATATATAAAACTATAAAAACTACTTATCCCATAGCCATGTAATCACCAATTATAACTAAATTATTCATTAATAATGTTAACACGACCATAGGCTAATGACCTAGTTGTTGAAGCCTTTATTCTTAATGAAAAAAAAATAAAAAATAGTGATAAATGCCGTCTGAGCAGTGAGTATTAAGTAATTACTTTGTTCCAAACCAATGTTTTTCAACACTTCTGTCGGTCACTTTTCACATTTCAAAGAACAACATGTCGTTTACAACACAATATTCGATATTTCTCGTTCCTAGCAATTACTAGGTACCCAATATTCAAAAATAGCTCGACAATAAACTCCAAAATTCATCTGGTTACACACTATGTTTATATTTATCAGTCAACATTATTCAGTGTAGTTTGAACAATGTACATGGAAAGTGTGCGAGGTGAAAAGGGGAACAGTACACAGTAACGGAATGAAAATTGAGTACCTAGGTTAAAATTTGACCCGTGTTTGGTGTTCAAAATTCAAATAGGTAAAACATGGAACAGTGAAAAATTCAAAATGTGTATTGCCGTTCTCAGGTGTACAGACAAAATGGTCCGTACACCGAATATTATTGTTCACGGATAAATAAAATCGTAGTGTGACCGAAATTATGTGTCGCGTGCCGATCCTGACCTCTGTTCTGGGTAGAACAACACTACAGGGAGGAACACTACAACGACGGCACGGTTATGGGTATGTAATATTATTTATTAGGTCATAATGGACGGACCACGTGAGGACAAAATATCAACGTCTATGACCCAAAACCGATAATAATATAAATAAATAATGCGTAAATATTAAATAAGCAAAAATAGGCGTACGTAATTGTAGCCGTATAGGTACGTAGAAAAATAGCACCGATAATTACTTTTATGTATTTCTCTCCGGCGATTTAAATCCTCGACATTAGATTCGCGTGCCGAATATCTCCGATAGCGACGACAAGGTACCGATGGTTTCCAACCGACACATCTGCACCGTTTTTTAATTTTCTTATTATTATAAAAAAAACTATTATTTATTATTACTATTATTATTATTATTATTATTATTATTGTTGTTATTCGGACAACCACGCGCCGTACATCATCGTCACAATTCCACGGTGCACGTCGCACGCGATACGCGATAGACGATAGAGATTACCACACTTGTGAAAAAACACGATCGGTCGGTCGGTCGGTCGGTCTGTCGGTCGGACAGACGGCACACGACGGTATGGTATCGGGTCGCGGGCGCGCCGCGGGGTACACTGACTACACTGCGGACGATCGTCGAGAAAAACGAAACGCGAGACGGAAATTTCAAAATTTTTTCTTCCTCATTTCGACTGTTTGTTATTTATTTTCGTGTTCCGCCTACGGGTAAAAAAAAAAAAAACCTCTCCGCTGGGGACACGGCCGTCGCGCTCGCTTGACATCAACCGCACGGCTACAAACAGGTTCGGGCGAATCCAATCGGCCGCTACGGGTGAGGTAGAGTACCTCGGTCGATCCCGCGACGTCCTCCGCGCACTTTGGGCGGGCGGTTGCCCGATCCAGGGTGGGGGGGACCCCTCGATAGCGCCATCGCACGCCAAACAAAACACGATGGATTTGCCGGGCTCGCAGTGTAGCCCGGCCGCACGGTAATTACGGTGTCCGCGTAACAAAGCCGCACGTTAAAAACCGGGAGTGAAGAACGGAGGAAAATAAAACGAACGTCGCGGGACTCGCGACGACGACCCGGGCCGACCCGAGCCGATTACGTTCTCACAATAACAATAATAATATTCGGCGTGTCGTAGTGTGCGTGTGTGTATATATGTATATGTCATATTAAATTTATAAATACACACACACACACGGACACGTTCACGTACGTCGGACGTGTATGTTATTATATTTTTTTTATCATTATATATATATATATACGTATATATGTATATAAATTGTATGAAATACGCGATGATTAAATACGTAATGGCGTACACCACACATACGTTTCCGCGTTCTGTAAACTATAAATAAGAGCAACTCCATACGAGAATATCTCACCGGAGTAAACGATGTATTAACGATTGTATATTTGTATCGATCGGCCCATAATAATATTATCTCGGTCGATGACGGTAGGATGTACATTATAATTGTTATTATCGTGTAATCGTGCGATAAATATTAAATAATGCTGGAACACTCGTAACAATATATTCTGTTAAAAACGTGTAGACCTTTACGGCTATACCAATTTATATTGCAGTAATACAGTTGAATACTATTTATACAGCAGTAATACTATTGAATTACCATCATTATTCGAGTAGCACGCATTAACATAAAATACCGTATAATGATATTGTACATGTATACGATATGTTGGTAATCATCAGTGGTGGATCAACGTGGGAGGGGGGGAAGGATCTAAGACTCATATGCATCTTGTGGGCTAAAAAACAAATGCCTTGCTCGATGTTCGCCGAAGAAATTAGATACTGTTTATAAAAAAAATGCAAAATCTTGAATAATATATCGTGTACTGTATACGTTACACAATAAAATAAAATATGTACACCTCCACTCCTACCATGAGAAAATCCTAAACCACCACCGATGAGTATCGACATTCGATATACTGTTGTGGGGATGTGACGAAAAATATACGAGAAAACTATTATTTTTTATGTATAAATGTACAATGTACAGTGGCGCACCCAGAGGGCTGAAGCCCCCACTCCCCAAAAAATAATATTTTTTACATTAAATTATATATTATTATAGCATATTGTCACAAATATAGTAGAAGTTAGATACCTACACAGTACACATAAATAGTTCAATTAGTACGTGATAAGGACGTATACGTATGTGTAAAAATTGTTTACTTGTGAGTAAGGAAAGTAAAAACATTTTTAAGCCCCCCTCCCTCCCCCCAAACAAACAAAAATCTTGGGTGCGCACCTACATTATATTATAATAATATGTTCATTATCTATTATAATATTATGTGCATTCGTTTTACAAGATCCGATATACGTGCCTTCGTTATGCGTAAACATTGATGCGATTATATAAAACAAATTATATCGCGTGCATCATCATCAGTCTTCTCCGCGTTATTTTATGACGCATAAAATGGGTGTATTTTATCTAACCACGTTTTTTTTTTACAACATATCAATATCAAACTCGTAATAGTAACTTCCACGTGTGGATGTATAATCATTTACATTTATACTAACTAACGAAAAACGATTTCAACGTTAAAACGGTACACCTACTATCCAATAGTCAGACATAGTTATTATGACCAAACGCTAAAAATAAAGCAATAAATGATTTTTTTTTAACAACTTATAACTCGTTATATAACTCTTACCGGGCACTGTTCCATCAAAACATCTTTGGGGTATATTATATAGTAAGTAACTCCAGTGAGAGAAATAGACAGTATGTATAATATAATCTGATAATTTAATCTTTTATCTATGGATAATCATATAAATCAATTTATTGGGATTTCATTATTTTTGATACGACTAATCGTTCCAGTTAACTGAAAATATGAACAGTTTAGAAGACAGTTGTAGCATGTTGTAGTACAGTACTATACTACTGATAAACAAAATGGACGATTAAAATAAGAAATACGGTTTTATTATCTATATTAATCATATATACCGACTACAATATAGTAAATGTTAATATTAACTAACGTCTAACACTATATATTAAGAGTATTCGAACCCTTGAACTACCTACCGTATTATTGATTATTTTTCATATATGTTATATTATATTCTGCAGTAAGGCAAAATATGGACATAATGTAACCAATGTTCGGAAGTTCAGTTGTCTAACAGTCTAATACCTACAATCATCCTAAGAAATAAAATTGTATTGAAAATTAAAAATATTCATTATAGACGATGTAATAGTGATGTAGGATGTAACGTAATATAAAATAATATAATCATAATTCATAACGAATAAAACATTAAAACCTTAAAATAATAATAACAAAAATAAAATAAAATATAATATAATAATATATAATAAAAAATAATAACAATCAATTCGCGTTGTCAATTTGTTATTTGTATATTATAATATACTGTATACGAATACTCAAGTCATAATATTACAATAACCATAACCCATAACTAAGTGTTAGTAAATAAAATAGTAGTTCAACTAATATTTTTTTATGTCAAATTTCTAATATTTGTTTTTGAAATACTTTACGGACTATAATAATTTATATAATATATTAAACATTCGTATAATATTGAAAGTATACTACTAAAAATAAAAACCAATTTATTCACATTTATAATAATATTAATAATGACATACCTAATAATATATTAATATTATTGTATACTATTCTTAAATATATAATATTAAAACTAAAATAATAGATATATTAATAATTGATTGATGTTCAGTGTTCACTGTTCATAGAAACAAGATTTAAAAAATAAAAATAAAAATATATGAAATATATTATCTAAATCTTAACCATTTTAAAAACGTACATGTGTAATTTTTTAATATAAAAAAAAATAGGTAAGTACTTATATTAATCTAATCATAAATATTTTAATAACGTTTCTTATTTCAAATAGGCTAAACAAAACATCCCGTTATAAATACCTTACTTAAAACTCGTATTTAACCTTCCACGGGTTAAATGCATTCAGGTTTTAACGTAAAATAGGTAGGTTATACGTTACTCGTATTAGTAAAATAATTTTATAAATAACACACCTAAATATAAAAGTTTGTAGCTGTTGTATTTCAGTTGTTATTCCAAATCAAACAATGTACCTATAAAAAAAAATTCTATATTATCCTACATCTCTAAGATCCTATATCAAACTTAAGAGTGCGTAACACCCCAGGTGCGTTCTCTCTGGCTTACAAACGCATAACATAGTATTTTAAAATTGGAAATTACTTGTGCATTTTAAAATACTAATAACTTGAGATTAAATTTAAATTAATAAAAAAAAAAACATATGATACAGCTAAACGTGATCTGCTGAGCGTAAAATTTGGTATATGACACACTTGTACGACGGATACAACATGCGGGTATCACGTCCTCTAAACATTTTTCATAATGTTTAAATTGTTAATATTGAATAATTATCAAAACATGATCGAAATAAATATGGATATAATTTTAGTTTACAAATTACATTAGGTTTATTTTAAAAATATTATTGAATTGTTATTTGTTATAGTTATATGGATAGAAAAAAAATGTTATAATAGACTCTAGTAATATATTCTAGCATTCAGTATTTCTGTTATAACGGAAATGTACAATGAAAGTTTAATGCGATGGGATATTTAGGCTCAAATGGTTTACTGTATCTGAGCTACGTTTTTTTTAGACATAATAATGTAAAGAAATGTCTTTATAATAATATGGTCTTTGCCCTGAAATTATGCGTCTATTGGTGATAAAACCTTCGGTTCCATTCGTGTTCAGTCAGTAAGATACTAAATGACGTCCGTCGACCGTGTTGGTCCATTGTAAGACTTAAGAGAAACGGTTTTCTCTTACAGTCTTATTCGTTTATGAATTCGTTAGCTCAGCGCCATATTATACTAAAAACACGACACCTGCTTTAGCGACGTTGCCGCAGTACCCTTCACCGCTTCAGGCCGTAGGCAAGGTTACTTTGAAAATATTTGTAGGTCGCCGAAAACACACGGCAACGTCGTAATTTCATTATAAATATTAGCAGACGGCATATATATTTTATTGTTCGTAAGCGCATGCGCCAAGCGTGTTTTATAATATTTAAGTATAATAATAATAATAATCATATATAATAGGTAATATTGTAAATACAAATAAAATACGTGTATGCAATATGCTATTACTGCATTAGGCACATAACAATATTATACTACCATAATATTATTATATATATATAACATGTATTACACATTGACGATTTACACGTGTATGTATGTACTAAATAGTATAAATACAGACATACAATCTAAACGTCATGTATGAATGTATGAGTATGATACTATGATGTACCTATTATGAAAATATCTAAATATAAACTATAATAGTATGTATAAATAATATAATACGAAACTATCAACTACGCATAACACTTAATATTAGATAAGTATGAGAATGAGATGTCCAAGAAACTGCGTAATATTGATGAGTATTATGTAGATATTAATAAGTAAACTTTAAATTCTGATGATTTTAATTCTCGAGTGTAGTGTGCTATTATCGCTCAACTCAAAATCCAATGCACCAATAAACATTATAATTTTCAAAAAACTACGCAGTAACATCTCACATTTATTTGTTAATTATTAATACAAAATACAACAATATAAAACCTCAAAACTTGGTGTGATAAATGATAATACATTAATTTGTATTACGAATCAATATGAATTACTATAATGACTCTCGGGCGTCGACTATAGACTATAATACTAGCTGACCCGGCCACGCGTTGCTGTGGCTAAAGTTTTTGGTTATATTACATTATAGTCACGGAGTCCACTATGATTTTTCACACAGATGGTATTTGTAAAAAAATATGGTGATCTCCTTATTTGACTTTCTACTACTATAACCCTTTAGTACAATGAAATTTTGTACTAACAAAGACGAAAATGTTGATGTTGGTATACAAATTCACTGGATTGAGATTTGAAGGGGAAGTACGTTGAACACAATTAATTAAAATGTTCTTACACTTGATATTAAGCAGAAATCAATAGGTACAAAATAAAAACTTATCAGATTTATTATTTCCATTTAATTTTATAACAAATATAAGTATATTACAGTATAATACAGTAAATGACATGTGACGCACATTGAAATAATAAGTGAAAAGTCAAAAATAATTTTCAATGGAGGTTAAATAAAAATAATATAAAAATTTTTGTACAATTATTGAAAAAGTGTGGGGAGCTTTGTGCCATTTTCTCATTGATATATTAATTAACAAAAGTTTGTGATATTACTTACATGTATAAATTTAAATTATTGTTCCTGTGCTCCTACTGTGGCTATGTCTCGTTTTATTAATAGGTTATTACTTATTACGAACCTATGAGAAAATATATTTTTTTTTTATTTGTAGTTTATTAGTGGTTTTGGAAATCATAGAGCATAGTAAACTATTGAGTATGTCAAATGGTGCACAATATTTTTGGTTGTTGGCTGTATTAACAATTCATATCTACACGTATTATGGCGATAATTCTCGGAATAATTCATATCTACACGCCACCGGGCACCGACGATAAAACACATACAATAGAAAAATGGTCAGGTTACAGATAGATATTATCGTGGTCGGCCACGGAAAAACGAGAAATACACCATGTAATCATACAAATTTATTAAAAAGTTAATTAAAATATTTAATGTATTAAAAAATTTGAAATAAAAACTATCCTATCTTTTAAGTTGGACCAAATTACACGCGGTGTAAAAAATTTCATCAAAATCGGTTAAGTGGTTTAGGAGTCCATTGAGGACAAACATTGTGACACGAGATTTATATATATTAAGATGAAGTTTGGTAACTTATAACTATGAAAAATCAAATTACATAAAATTATAAGTTTAGAAAGAAAATAACATAATATGGTATAATTTACAAGTTTGCAACAAATTATTAATTACGTAAAACAATATTAATATTTAAGAGGACGTGATAACCTCATGTAGTCATGCGTTGTCTCCGTCTTACAAGTGCGTAACAAATTTTACGCTCAGCAGAACACGTGTAGGCGTGTAGCTCCGTTAGTTTAAAAATTAGAGTGAATTGACTTCCTATAAAATCATAAGGTAAGATTATAATTCAGGCAACCTCGTGGGCTTTTTATTATATTTTAATTTTACAGCGAGTTATGAGCACATTAAAATTGTAAATTGCTTGTACATCTTAAAATACTCAAACTAGTCAAACTCACTTTAAAATTAAAATATAATAGAAAAACCCATGAGGTTGCCTAGATAATAGTCTTACCTTTAAATTTTATATGAGGTCAATTCACTCTAATTTTTAAATTAACGAAGCTACAAGTTTTCTACTGAGCGTAAAATTTGATATGTTACGCACTTATAAGATGGAACAACACTTGCGGGTATCACGTCCTCATATAATAATATTAGTACATTGCAATACCTACTATAGTGAGTACCTATATCTAATGAGTAATGACTAATACAAATAATACAATACATAAAATAAAAAATGTTTACCTTTATGGTCAAGACAGAACTACAGAAATAGATTTACCAGTTAGAATTTAACCGGATAAAACTTTTTAATTATTAACAATTAACTATAAATTAATCAAACACGTAATAATATATTTTTTAATATTTGATAAAACACTTTGTTGTTTATAGTTCATTAAACATTGAAAATGTAAATTATATTATTTAAAAATATGATTTCTTGTTTTCCCTAAACTAGTAAACTCAGTAATCGCAATAGTAACTATAATGATATACAATAATAACTAATTTGTTTAAAAACTCAAAATAATGACATTTTTAGGTATTAAAACAAATTGATATATACCTACTAAGGAAGTATATTATTATATTTTATTATATTATTCATCATGTTGTATGAAAGATATTTATTATTTTTTTGTATGTTAGAAAAAATGTATAGTTATTAATTGTATTCTGCATATGTATTATATCAAAAATTTAGAAATGCATGCTTTATATAAAAATTAATTTAAGTGGATAAAATAAATTGTATGGCTGATATATTTTAATATTCGGTATTTACGATATACTTTTTTTGTAAATATATTCTTGAAAACTTGAAATATTTTTTTATTAGTAAAATAAAACTAATAAGGAAAACAATTGATATCCATTCGTCTCCAGAGATATTTGTGCGAATGGCAACGTTGCTCAAAATCGATCGTCAAAAGGAAATAACAACAGTGTTGGTGAACTATAAAAGGAAGGGTGAAGTCCACACAATTTTAATTCTAATTTATTGCGATTTGGGGTTTTAACTATTTATTGGATACTGTATACGCAACATTAAAATTCAATATCGTAACTTAATATTTGTAACTATTATTATCATTATATAAATAATAAATTAAGTATATCAAACCTGTCTATTTAGATTCTTCGTATATGTATAAATTTATAATGTATATTAATATTATTCATTGTAATTTGTACGAATAATCAAACTTTTCAATTAAATCAAATTAATTTTTTTAGTTTTTCATAATGGTAGGACGTACACAATTATTATTGTAATTTCTTATATTTTTTTTAATGTAGGTATTTCTTGTTGAAATATAAATTATAATACTATAAGCTATTTAAACTAAATTATTATAAATTATAATCTAAAACTTAAGTCTTCCACATTCAAACATGATATTATTTTATTAATTTGTAATAATTGTGCAATATTTGTTGTTGGTTAGTAATTGAAATAAATATTTTATTATAGTTACTGACTACTGTTGAAGTATTGTACTTTATAGATCTATGTTAAAGATAAATTATAAATTATGAAAGATGACATTCATCATTCAGCAAAATAATAAAATTATATAAACCTTGCAAATAATTAATAAATGGTAGCTAAATATAATTTATATAATATATTATAATATTTTTGTATATTGTTTTTAATCTTGAAAATTATTGATTACTCTTGTCTCTTGTATTTAGGATTAACAGAAATAGCATAATAATTAATATTTATAATTAAAATTATGGACAAAGAAATTTGGCAGGTTATAAACACTTTTTCATTACAATATACAATTATTAACATTTCTGCCCTAGGCTAATTTATATAAAATGATGGTTTTAAATTATAATAGAAAATTAGAAAGTGGAGTATGGAAGTACTATTATGCCTTATAAAAATACTATAACTTGACATAATGTGTAGGAATAAAATGTAATTAAAATTGTCAAAGACAGCGAGATAAATATGTATTTATTTATCAACGTCATTTTATTTTTAGAGGTTCTGTACAGCATTGTTTATTATATAAATAAGACGTCTATATTCTGTACAATTGCTCTGGCAGGCGGGTTGGGCAACGTTGTCAAGTTGAGAACCGCGAAATACCACCTCTTTTTCTGTTTGATTACAAACTATCGTATACAATTTTTATAATAATAGAATAGAAATATAGGTTCAAGGTAAAAATTAGGTATGAACATTGAAAAGTATCAGACATCAGTATGGCGTAATGTAAATTGTAATGAGTTATGACTGTTATGTTTGGTTTTTGAAGGATATCTACTGAAGAAAAAATATCATGCCATGTGCATTTTATAGTTTTTAGAAGATTAATGATCGTCGAAATATCGAAGCATCGGCGCAAGAGGAGTGAATTAAATGATAATATCGAGTTTAAATAATTTTATGAAAATAAAAATGAATAATTTTACAAAATATTTAACTAAATGATACATTTTATAATATTGTACTATTATGTATTTAATTATTAAATAATTATTATAATTTAAATTATTTTTTGCCCATTAAATTAATACATTAAAATATAATGCATTTGTTATCTTTTTATTTTGCTATGAATTTATGATGTTATTTATATAAATTATAATTATTTTATATATTATATTTTTATTATTTTTTTAATAATTAATAATTTGAAGTTAATATTTCAATATTGAATGTAAATATTATCTTGAAGAAATGAAGAATAATTATAAAAATTATAATATTTACTTCATTGTATATTATGCATTTAAACTTATTTTAAATTTTTTATTAATTATACCTAACCTAACCGAAACAATTCTTATATTGAGGTATATGGTTTTATTTGACTGACTATTTTTACAGAACCAGCTTTCCTAAAACATGCATCTAACTTAATTCTCAAATGTATATTTTTATATAAATGTCATAGGTGCGTATTATTTTATAGTATTTATTATTTAATTATCAATACCTAATCAAAATTGAGAATATGTAAGACCATTGTAATTATTTTATTGAAGAATGATAGAATCAATAATCAATATAATAATAATATGACACAATTTAAAAACGTAAAAAATATGTAATTTTTACTATATCCAAATAATAACTAGCTTATGATCGTATCGCAGTATGAAGTATACAATCGGTACAAGTCAATATTGTAATATAATTTTTTCTATAATCGGAATTTTAAAATGTTTATGTACAATTATTATTTTTATTCTACCTAGTGGCTAGTACCTATATATACGTCAGATAGGCGCACAAATGCACAATAGGCGGTTGTAGGCACTAGGCCGTCTCACACATACACTCAATGACTAGTGGATGGTGGAAGTGGGTGTCGGTCTTGGCCGTGTCATTATCACTTCAAGGAATAATAAATGTGTGCGTTAAATTATATTATTATTATTATTATTATTATAATGATGTAACAATATTTATTTGTGTTATAGAATGGCGCGGAGGGGGTCGGTGTGTGAGTTAGTACGAAGTGTGACGAGAGTACGAGACATCGTCGTCGACGATTGTCGGGCGGCTGGTGGGCGAGCGGTCGGACGGTGGTTGTTCGCGGCGCACGGGCAGAGGGGTCACGTTATTTCGACGCGCAACTGGATTATAACGCATACATGCGGGCGGCATGTAAGCAATGAGCAATGCGGCAACGTCGCACCCTCCTCTCGCGGGAGCCCGACCCACGCCACGACCCGGCCACGGCCGTGGCGCAGCAGCGGATACCGTGCGCGCGATCAACGGTCGGCCGCCGTCCCCCGTCCGCGCGCGCGGCAGTCCAATTCGAGACCAGCCGTACCCATGCGACGACGGCGTGCGCGTTGTCACCCCGCACCGCACCGCACCGCATTACTCGAAACAACGGAACGAGTGAACGACGCCCGCCGCCCGGGAACGCCGACCCGCAGAAGCGTCCCACCGAAACACTAGCGCGCAGCCCACAAACCCAATCTTTTTTCTGTATGATATAGGTACAATAATATTATAAAAATAATAATAATAATAACGTACGACCGTGCGCACACTGCACGCACACGCTCACGTCACGGGGGCGCGTGCGCACACACGTTACGCGATTGCCCGGCGAAAACGGTCGGTGACGGGGAAAATTCCCTCGCCGAAGTGGGAATGCAGTTCAACGACTGTGCGCGGCTGGCTGACCCGGCGCCGAGTATACAAACCGTGACTAGGATAATGCATTTTTATCGACCCGCCCGCGGCTGCCGGACCGTTCGGATTTATTTCCCGTGCCCCGTATGTCTGACAGGATCGGAAACATCCATGTCACTGTCTTGCCATCCTGTCATTGTCGACACGACCGACTTGGAACTATAATAATTAATAATATTATAATATTGGGAAAACGCGTTTCTCTGGTCGGCTTATACGTTCTTATATAGATGTACAGAAATTCCAGAAATTTATAATAAATTCACAATGTATGGGTCCTTATTGGTTTTTTTTGCTAAAATTTATAACAAGAGTTCATGGATAACTTCCCCACCGGCTAGTCATTCAATTAGGTTATTACTTATTAGTTATTACCAATTCAAATATATAATATTTTAAAATACAATCCTTATTTAATAGTTGCGGTGAGAGTATAATATAAAATATGTTATCATATATTATTATATTCACCCACGTGAAAAATCAAAAAACAAATTAAAAATTACTTCTCTAAAGTCTAAAGTATTGTCTGCAGATCCTACGAGTGTACGACATTTGCTATTGAATTATATATTTTAATATGTTCGTAAAAAAACAACCTAACCCGTTGCTTATTTTAAAACGGAAGGTATAAAATAAGTTTATAGTGTATGAATGTACTTATGAGCTAGGGCTATGGCTATATCTTTATACGTATTCATACATTGTCAGTAATCACTTATCAAATATATTTTAAAAATCAAAGACCAAAGTTATAATTAATTGAGTAGGTTCCTAAAGTTGAAATTTAAAGCTAAAAGTAATTAATTAAAGTATAGATGATGTGTTTTAATTAAGTAGGTACGTATAAGCCAGATAATATACATAATATTAAATTCGGTGATTTTTATCATATTGTTAAGGTACAAAAGCACAAATACAATTTTTTGTCACGCCTGCACCGAAAGTTTGGTTTTCGATAGCGGTTGAAGCGTTGGAAAGCGTAATTTTTCCGTCCAGCGGGCGGTAAAGTGGAATTCCCAAAAAGTGCCGACTTTGGTTTTTTTCATGAAATACTGTTGTCGTAGAATTATAGTCTAGTAACTAGTTGTTGCATAGATCCCTGCATTACCTCTACCGTGATCGATTAATGTAGAGGCGTGACAAACAATAGTATGTGTGGCTCGTGCGGGAAGGCAATTTCAGTCTTGGGCAAAATGCGGCCCTCGCCTGCGGCTTGTGCCGCACACGTCGCCCGGGACTGAAATTGCTCACTTCCCGCCCTTGCCACAAAATATACTATTTTGTCACGCCTGCACCGAAAGTTTAGTTTTCGATGAGGGTTGAAGCGTTGGAAAGCGACGTTTTTCCGTCCAGCTGGTGGTAAAGTGGGAATCCCCAAAAGTACCGGGCGGTAAAATGGAAATCCCCAAGAGTACTGAGCTCAGATGTCGTCACGCGTATTCTCTGAACAAACAGACACTAAAATCTATACTGCGGTCCTCATAAAACATAAACTTTTGGTTACATCTTATATTTATGTTATAACGTCCTTGCATGACGCGTAAACATTTTTCTTTCATGAAATTGTTTTCGTATAATAATTTGGTTGTTGCATAGATCCCCGCATAATGCATTACCTATGCCTTGATTACATTTTTTTATTCTTATTTTATTTTAATATAATAATTATTATTTATACTGAAATCTATACCGTACGGTCCTTACAAAACATAAACTTTTGGTTACATCTTATATTCATATTATAACCTCCGCGCATGACGCTTAAAATAAATAAAACCAAATCGGTTCTTTCATGAAATATTGTTTTCGTAGAATAGTCTGGTTGTTGCATAGATCCTAGCCTGAATTACCTTTGCCGTGATGGCGTGATCAATGAACGCAGAGGCGTGACAAAAAATAATATGTGTGGCTCGTGCGGGAAGGCAATTTCAGTCTTTGGCGAAATGCGGCCCTCGCCTACGGCACACGTCGCCCGCGACTGAAATAGCTCACTTCCCGCCCATGCCACACAATATACTATTGCGATTTAGTGCACCATCGGAGCACAGGGTTTTGGAGGGGACTTGGGGACTACCCAGATACATCCCAGACGGCCAGACTCGACCCACAACAGTTGTCGATAGGTACCATAAGAAATATTTGTTCTTCACGCAGTGCTTGAATTGGAAACAAATTAGATGGGGGATGTGCAAAAGTGAAAAAAAATGTTTGCATCTGAAGATTGTATAGAATGTTATTAATTATAAACATCCCAACGATCTAATTCGATAATTTGATAATTAATATCAGCTATAATTATTTTTCATTAATCCTGGAAAATACGCGGTTCGAGTTCAAATAAATTAATCGCCTAAAATATTATGAATATATTAATGCTAATTTGTCTGTGTAAATTCAGAATAACTTGCTAACAAATAAGGTTTTTCTGTACATCAAAAATTTGTTTTCAAATCATCCGGACCCCTTGGCCCTTATTCTTTACAAACTAATATTGCCAACCTTTGCTAGTTGCTACAAACATTTCTAGGGTTGTAAAACTTAATTATTTTGTGGGAGTGCAATCCTTAGATCACTCTCCTGGACAATCTGGACCAACAGTTCTTAACCGATAGGTTTTAGATAGGTGAATTAGATTTTAAAATAGGTGGAAAAATGATAAAATTTTTTTTATCGATTTTATTATTTTTTAGTGACTAGTATGTGTGTAAACGGTTTTGTGCTATACAGCCTATACATGCATTGTTTAATATATTATACAATTTGAAAAAGTACATAAATACTGTTATACTTTACGGCCGTGTTCCGAAAAAATCTTATAAAATATAAAGTGTTCTGTCATTCAAAAAAGGTTAAGAACCACTGGTCTGGACTCACGTCTAACGGAGAATTATTGGTATATAAGAGAAATAAATTGATGTTATAATATTATGTTTGTTTATTGTGACTTATCAGTTATCGTATAATAGGTGTTTTATTTTTGCCAAGCGATGCGTCCGGTCGGACAACCGTCAATAATATTGTTGTAATTGCACTAATTCGATTACCGTCAACAGTATTTGTGCAAATATATGTCTATATTATAGCGTACAACCGTACAAGGTTAAAGTTTCGGCGGAACTGGCATGCAGATTGCAAATTGCAGAACCGGCTTTAAGAGGTGCTATGTCGGCGCACTAATTTATTTCTCTCTCTCAGAAAGGGACGCCCAGTCCTGGACAGTGACTAAAGATACCTACAACGGGCTGCGACGTTTATAATATTATGGTCACAATTTTTGTAAGAAAAAAAAATTATAATCGGATAATAGGCTCAGAGATATTACTCTGCCGTACAGTAATACACTACTATAGTAGATGTGAAGTGCACCTCGAGGTCGTTTAGTATGTTACTATTACACTACGGAAGTGTTAATTTTAAATTCAATGATTGTATTATACAATGTAAACCGATTGTAAGCGCAGTGGCTCTTTTAGGACTTTGCTGCCCTGGCTTCTGGGTACACAATTTCTTTAATACTCACTTCCCCCCCCCCCCGGTTTTTTTTATAGTGGCAATTTGCCTCAATCGAGAAATCTTACAACACATGTGATATGGACATATGGTAGTAGTATCATACAGTATAAAAAACTGAGTGCTCGTGATAAAAGAATAATCAAAGCAAATAATTGTAAAATTTATTAATTTATTTTTTATCTATTTCTAAAATAATTAACATATTAGAAATACATTTTCCTTGAAAAATGCATCGATAAAAGCCGCATAATGGTATACTGCTTTCTTGCATTAAAATCAATATATTATTTATAGAAAACAACCACATCGTCCGATGATATTAATTTTTAATTTACAATTTAAAAAGATGTCATTTATCTAGGGTTATTTTTCTTTTTTAGTAACACCAAACAATTTATTTTTTTTTTATTTTTTTTAAATTCATCACATTTTAGAACAGTAAAAATGCTTGGATTTTCTTCAACAGTAACTTTTCTGATAGGAAAGTGAATCTAGTTGGTACTTAGGGGGGTTAGGCTGTTTTCGAGAAAATCGATTTTGGTTTTTGGTGCAACTCTAATTACCGTATGTACATCAAAATATCAAATGTTGACTGAATGTGTATAATAGCATTTTCTATACACCATAACATTTTCCATAGCATTTTCAGTTTCCATTTTTTTAATTTTTTTTTATATAAATATCAATAAAATTTTATTTGTTGGTTAAAAAAGCTTAACAATTTAAAAGGAGGCTCCTAGGTTATTGTTTCAAAGGCAGATGATAAAAATTAAAAATCCATAGTCACAATTTTATTATAAGCATTTTAAGTTCAAATATTGACAAAATACGTAAAAATGACGAAAATTTGCAAATTATTTTGAGTTAGAAATTCATAAACAATTTTATTTTTTAATCTAAGATTTGAAAATATAATACAAGATTCCTCATAGGTTGGTCTACCTTAGTCAAAAAAAAAAAATATCTACAAGAAAGTCAAATTAAATTTTTATGAGCGTTTGAAATTCATATTTTTACAACATTTGATATTCACTCGATTTCTCATGTAACGATTTTCTTATTTTGTTGTAATTAAAAAATGAATGACTGTAGATACTTGAAAATTTCACTGTATGTTTATATTAGCATTTTCTATACATGATAAAATTTATAAAATAATTTGACTTTTTGAGCTGTTTACGGGAATTGTCAATAAAATTTTATTTGTTTGGTAAAAAAGCGTGAAAATGTAATGAAAGGCTCCTGATATAATGTTACAATAGCAGTTGAAAAATATTAAAAATATATACGCACAATTTTTTTTTATAAGCATTTAAAGTTCAAATTTTGACAAAATTTATCAAATTTAAAATTTAATAATTATTTTGTAGTTTGAAATTTATAAAATGTTAGTATCTAAAGCCTTACTTTGATATATATTGAATTAGCTTAAAACAAAATGTTTTCAATGTTTGGGTGGCTTAGCCCCTAAAGCCCCCCTATTTGCACCTATGCTATAGGGTGGAGCTCAGAGCGATATATTTTGGAATGTTTGATTTCTATTAGTGTTAGATTTTTTTGCTGGGCCCCATAATTGAAGTCCATACGTCCACATTGGCTTGAGTAGAGATTTGTAGATTAATATTTTGGTGTTAAGGGAGGACCACTTATTTCTAATTAACAGGGGTCTGAGAATACGCATGCGATTATTTAAGGTTAGCCTTTTGGATTGAAGGTGTTTTTTCTACGTCAGTCTTTCGTCTAGGGTTAATCTTAAGTATCTGACTGTATCGGATGTGGGAATTGGTACATTTTTAAGTGTAATGTTTGGGCATATTCCTTGTTTAAGTGTGAACATTGTATGTATAGATTTATTTTGGTTAATTTGGACACGCCACTTCGCATACCATTCAGACAAGTGATTGAGATGCATTTGTAAGTTTGATGACTAAATCACTTGACATACATTTAAACAGCCTTGTAATGATGTAAAGTATTCGAATAAATGTATTCAAATACTTTTTTTTATTCAAATACTATTTTGAAATTTTAAATACTTTTTGAAAAAATTATTTGAATACGTACTCTGAATATTTTTTTTTTTGTATTTTTTACTTATTAAAAAATACTATTTTTAAAATTGAAAAATATTTTATATTTGTGAAAAATAAATTGTTTGATTAAAAGTCAAGCACATTAAAAGTTATAAACAATAGTTTTTTCTTTGAATGAAATATGATGGACCCACGTTAATTCAAACCATTCCAAAACTGACGAATATTAGTAGGGAAATAAATATATTCCAATAGTATTTGATTATCTTGGTGAATATTTTAATATTTTTTTTTATTTTTATTAAAAATGTACAATAAGAAATTATGATGATATAAATTGTAACCTAACCTGTATTACCTATTTGTGATACATAATAAGGAATTATTTAATGACTTATATGAGTTAAAATATAATATCTTCGCAAAAAAACTGTCATATTTTTTAAATATTTTGCAGAGTAGAACATAGAATTGTTTACTTATGAGTGAACCACAGTTTTTTAAAGTAATCTACTCCATTACTACTTATCTTATATACAAATGTATACTTATATTATATTATACATTTTTACATTAAATAAGTTATATTGTATACTATATTTTATATTAAGGATATTAATTTATTTTCAGAAATATATTGTGCTTTTAAATATGAAATTAAAAATACGTACAACTTTTTAAAAACAAAAGAAAATTTGCAATAAAATAATTTTATAATATAAGAATTATTAAAAATATATATGTATTTTGAAAAACAAAAATTGAATTTTAATTTTATATTAGATGATAACTGATGATAAATAAAATGTAGTTAAACACTGTGCCTTAACTTAGCATTATTCTAAATAATATGAAAATATAATTTGAGCCTTATAATAGAAGTATAAATAATTTCTTATTAACAATAATTATATATGTTTAAACCTTAAACATTGACTAGAGTGAATTTAATTATTTTATAATTAGTAATAACTTAGTTTATAAATAGGAATTAATTATGTGATGGACTTAATATTGGCTGGCAAGCTAAAAGCATTCTCTGTCGTGCTCTTTTGAAACTAGCCATTACATTGTTGACACTTTTTACTAGCGCTTGAGCAGATACAATGTCACTAGGATTAATATTATTATCAGTATTATTAATGCTTTTACAACGCTGCATTAGATTACTTAATGTAATATCCAGTGTACCTCTATGTTCTACTTCCATTCCAAATTTACTCAACAACTTTTCCTAAAATGTATATAAATATATTATAAATAAAAGTCAAGTAAACATTAAAATAATAATATAATAATTATAATTTACATTGAAATTGGTGGGTACACTTATATAATTAGGTTCAGCCAACTTTACAGTTCCACCAATGAAATATCTACGTAAATTATCAACACAATTTCTAGATTTTGGTAACCACGCTTCTAATTTAATATTGTTTTTATGTGATATTGGTGTAGAGAATTTCGGAATTTGATATGATGCATATCCTTCAACTCGTTCCTTGTTCCATGAATCAATTGAATAAATAATAAATGTTATAAATGCAGAGTTAATATTTTGATCTAAAGTATAAAATAAATACAATATAAATTATTATTTAAAATCATATTGGTTCAGTAATCTATACAACATTTTACCTGTAGGCTGATCAATTGTTTTTGGTAATATTACTGTAACATTGAATAGATATGAAAATATAGATATCTTATTGTTATTTCGTCGACATGTATGAGTGGTTCCACTAAGTGAATTAGTATTAGCACATTTCCATCCTATTGAACATAATTTACACAAATTATTTTGTGTTTGGAAGAGGATTGATAAAGCATATTATTTTAGAAATAAAAAACTAAGTATAAAGTTTCTATTATATTAATTATGTCAAGTGTCTCTAATGGGTGGCTTATAACTCCAAATATGTATGTAAACTTCATTCTATCATCACAAGAAATTGTTGTGCTAAAAAGTATAGACTGTGTGTATATCTTAATGTAAAAAAAAAATTAAAACAGCCTTCTTTTTGTGTAAGATGTAATTTTTAAGTTTAAAGATTAAAATACCATTTTTTGGGTTTGAAAATTTACCTGAAGGAAGATCAATAAAATAACGAATAAATAAATTGTCATATTCAAATCCACTAGCAGAAGTTATTTCAGCAAATATTTCAATAGTATCAGTCTCTGGTATATAAAAGTCATAGTGATCGAATTTGAGTAGATGAAACTATTAACAAATAATATGTAACTACTATTTTATTTATACATTTCAAAATAAGTATTTAATAATAATTTACATTTACAGTATCAGTAATTAGTTCTAGAGATTCATTAGATAGATTTTCTATCCAAAATCTGTACTCAAAACATGAATCTTTCACTGTACTAATTGGAAGTATATATCCTGAACAATTGTTAGTCGTAAAATTAGGAAATATTGTCATAATATGACTGTTTGGATTCCAATACAATGATGCTAACACAAGATTATTTTCTTCATTTTCTGTACTAAAATAATTACAAACAAATTATTAATTAATTAATTTTTAAATTAATAAATTAACTTTACATTAGTTAACAAGGATAAAATAATTAGGATATAAGATTAAGAGGATTCCGGAAGTTGATTTTCTGTCTTTGTCTTATACAACAATAAAGTATAAAACAGTTGATTTAATGATATTTACTTGAGATCAACTTTCCCATGTTTTTTTATGTAATAATACTAAACCCTAAGTTATATTAAAAATTAAAAATGTGGGAGAGCCAATCTCAAGTAAGTCCTTACAAAAAATTTAAATGTGTTCGAAGAGTTTCTATTACTTCACTACATCAATTGGAAAATTAGAATGTTGTGTGTTAGACAAAAAGAAAATATAACATCTTCTAATCTCCTTAAGAGGACTTTACACCGACTTTTGTTGTATCTAACTATCTTACAAGTCCGTAACATAGCAAATTGTATGCTCAGCAGATCATGTTTAGCTCCATGGTTTAAAAATAAAAATATGTATTTTAAGATGTACAAACAATTTACAATTTTGAAAAACTCATAACACGCTTTAAAATTAAAATATAATAAAAATTATTTCCTAGATAATAATCTTACTTTTAAATTTTATAAGAGGTCAATTCACTCTAATTTTTAAACTAACAGAGATAAACGTGTTAGCTGAGCGTACAATTTGCAATGTTATGCACTTGTTAGACGGATACAGCAAATGTTGGAGCATCCTCTTAAATCTATTTATTTTTTACTATGTAACATGTAAATTATTCATTGAAAATTTGAAATTAATTTTAACATAATTTTTATACCCATTACTTCCAAGGTCAAGAAGAACATGCATTATTTGATTGAAATTTGGTAATCTATTTTGCAATTTTGAAATGTCAGATGGTGAATTATCAATAACATTTTTAGTAAAAAAATGTACATTTTTTTTATGGTCTTTCATTAAGCTCATTTTCTTAAATGATTCAGTGAGTGTACTATCATGACCCATAATATCATGTAGAATTGTACGACCATTCTAAAATATATAAAGTTAACATCATTAATTTTTACATATTAAATTATTTGATTTTAAAAATTAAAACCTTACATGTTGCTGATTAAATTTAGTTTTCAAATGGCTATCTAAAAGTTTTCCTTCAATTGATGAAGATGTTTCTTCTAAATCATTTTGATCTTGTGGCTCATCTGATGTTTTTTCCATCCAATGAAATACTTTTTCTATCCTTTTGGTGTACTTTTTTTCGATTTCAGTATTTTTATGGTGAAATGAAGTACGAGAAATTTCTAAACATATTCTGAATATAAAATTAAATTAAAACGTTTATAATATTCAAACCAACTGTTCAGTGTCGTTCAAACAAAACGTAAATTAAAGTTATATTAGTTTTGGATTTTTGAAGTTGATTGAATAATATAATAATCAAAATATAATAATAACTAGGTGGACACTATTGAATGTATGATATACTAAATTACCTGAAACTAAAATGCTCTACTGAGCCTTCACATCTGTAGCTACCTACATCATAATCTATATCATCTTTATTAGACATTTCTCTTTCAATTTGAGTCTTCAATAAAAAGGTTTACTGAAATTATTAATTAAATTTGAATAATGAAACAATACATTGTTATTGTTCTGGCTTTATCAAATTCAATATTCGATATCCTTCTCTGTGACTTTTAAGCTTTTAAGTTTAAATTTAATATTATATAATTTTGAAATTCTACCAATAGTCAATAATTCAGTACTCTTAAGTCAGAATTTGACACATCACGGTCTTTAAATGTTGATATTTGAATTTAGCTTTAGCATTAAGTATTAACAATTTTACAATTTACTATTTACTATTTAGTATATATTTAAAATTACAATATTTTGTCAATGTTTGTTTACTTTGATATTAAAATTCAAAATATCAAATATAAATAGGCAATCGTGCCAATTGAGTATTGACCAAATATGAAAATAATTAATTATACTACCATGATTTAAGATAGTATCGTGAACGCTGATTATTATTTATCAGATTATTACGCACCACGATTAAAGATAATAATACCATAGAACAATAATCAATAACTGCTAGACAGTCGTGTGTTTATGTCTTAAACTCCGGTACATAATCAGATACGGTAACAACCACAATACCGTTTATTCGTTTTTTTTTTTCATCCAAGTACTTTCAGGAAAAGTACCATAATGGCTCAATTGCTCAATCCCATTCGTGTAAACATTTAGAAGCTCTTTGATATAAACATTTTCCAATATTATTAACGTAAAGCGCATGCGCTTTATTGTTTATTTCCATGTACTCAAAAGTACGCTTGGTCGCCGATCGTCCATGCTCCGCCATTTTGTTACTTATTATTTGTTAAAGCGTCGTGTGTGAGTTAATACCAAATTGCAATTTTTTATTCTGTTTGAGTTTGATAAATTTGAGTTATACTGTTCGTAATTTGTTTTATTACCCACCGCCATTTCTAAAGGTTTGTTTTTACTATTTTATTGATGTATCTACGAATTATATTTGTTTTTGTATTTCGCTGCCATGTGTTTTATAACAGTTAGATTTGGCATACTATCCGTATGCTACTCTCATTTAATGTTTAGCTTGCGTATTTCGCATGTTTTCATTGCAAAATATCTTATTCCCATGTTTGACAAAGACATATTTAATATTTTACATATCTGTTCCATAGACGTCATCTTAAGTTCGATAATTAGCTAGTTTTTATACATCTGAGCACATTAGCGTTACCTAACCTTTTTACGAATATTTAATTACAAACTTGTTCAATGTGTAGAGGTTTTACTACTAAATTCAGTAAATTTACATAATTTAACATTTTAATTATATAATTTTTATTTTTATAAGTATGTACTGAAATAAACGTTAGTGAGGGCTTACTTCAGTACCTACTACCTAGGTATTACACAATTTTTTTTCTTCAAAGCAATTCACTAATTTTTGATTATTTTATATACTTCATAAACAAAAAGTTACTGATAATTTTGTTACATTCATATTTTATATTGAATAGCATACCTACCTATATTTTGCTTTTATTATCTAAAACCACTTGTCAATTAATTATTTACATACTTATTGAAGGCATTTAGCCATTAGTCATTACCAATAGTCTTTATAATCAGATATGTAATGCATAATCAATGTATTAGTGTAATATATATTAATATTTAATACAAATTCTAATTGTTATTATGAAAAATACATGTTAACTGCTCTTGTAATATAAATGACTGATGCTTTATAAATTATAATAAATAGTTATGAAATTAAATTAAATCACAAAATAATTATCCCAGTCAATCAGGATAATAAAGGACATAATTAACCTTTAATTTCAATTAATTTAATTACATTTTTAGCCACCATGTATTTATTTTGGTATACTATTTCTATAGTTTCTTCCGTAGGTTTGACAATTTATTTTTTTCAGTTAGGCGTTTATTACTTATTTTGGGATTAGTCATAGAATAAAAATTATTTTTTAATTCTAGTTAGCTATTGTCTAGGGTTATCCTTTTGACCACTACCATAAATTTAGTTTTTCCCCGTCATCTACAATAATGTAGGTTTATTTCCATCTTAATTTCCATATATTATTTTCTGTTATGTAGTATCAAGGTATTATTATTAATAATATTTTATTTATTAAAAAAAATGTGAATTATGTGTAAAAAATAATTAATGGTTAGTGCTGATTAATCTTGTTACTTACATTACGGAATGATTTATTATTTATTTCATGTGGTAGTTTTGTTATTGTGACTTATGTTTACCTACTTAATCAATTTATGTATTCACTTTTAATGTTATAAATTATTAACTATATAGTTATACTTTTCTCTGCCAATTTTTAATTTATTTTTGTCTCGTGTTTTAATATATCACAAATATATATTATATCTAAAACCTTTGAATCCCAATGACTTCCGTCGGCGACACCAACATTTTGACACAATTAAATGAATTATGTATAAATTAGGCTTGCTTTGTATGCAATACAATCTCTATTTCTTTTTTATCCCTACTATACTCTGTTCAGTGAGAGAACGCATAGCGGCCTTACCAAAATCTGTTCTTCTGCGCATCCACACCCATAGGGAAACCTGTTTCGGATACGATATTCTGCACATTCTCTCACTGAACAGAGTGTAGTCATTAGGAGAATTATATTTAAGATAATGCCATACCCACATGTGAACTCAAACATTAGAGTGAATCTACCTGTTATGAAACTTGATGGCAAGAATATTATCAGTGTTCATTTGTTGGCTTTTTAGAATTCATTTTTTAAGCGAGTTATGAGCATTTTTAACTTACGCTACCTTATATATGCATAACTTACTAAAAAATTTAACTTGTAAAAACCCAAAATACGAACACGGATAATGTTTTTATCATCAAGTTTTGTAATAGATTGATTCACTCTAATTTTTAAACTAACGGAGCTAAACGTGATCTACGGGCTGTAAATTTGTCATGTTATACACTTGTAACACGGAGACAACACATGCGAGTATGGTACATACAATTTTATTTTCTATAATATTAAAGCATTGATTTAAGAATATACCTAGGTATAGTTGAACACTTTGCACCTGTACTGCTGCAATACCTAAAATTATAATATAATACATCTTTCCAACCTATGTGATGATAACAGTTAGTTACTATTGACAGTAATAAAACTGGTACCTAGGTTTTTTTTTATATTAATTATTTTTGTATTTTTAATTGAGGGTTAAAAGAATATTTTGTTAAAATGTAGCTTAATCATTTAGAGAATACGACTGGATTAATAAAAATTAATGATAATTATCTATGATATACATTATACAGGAAGTCCTGACAAATGTAATGACTTATGTTCTGATCAATATTTTATTGGTTTTCATTTGTAACCCTGTCATCTCTGTTTATCTTATTTAAAAAATTATATTCTTTAATAAGCCTCACAACCAAAATTTTATGATTACAATACATTCACTTATTTGTGCGGTTTATGATATATGATGTTTATATGGTAGTTGTTATCAGGGGCCTTTCAGCTGTAGAAGTTGTATCTAAGCATTTGGTGACTTACGCCTAAAGAGGTCAAAATGAGTAATGGCACTAGGGTGTTTGTCGGCGGCCTGTCTCATCGCGTTCGCGAGAGGGATCTCGAGAGGTTTTTCCAGAAAATTGGCAGAGTCAAGGATATTGCTATGAAGAACGGATATGCTTTTGTGGTAAGTGTACATTTTTTTAAAAATTTATTTTTAGCATGGGAAGTGGTTCACGAATATATATTGGTCATTTGCCTTATGGTGTGCAAGAAAGGGAAGTAAAAAAGTTTTTCAAAGGATTTGGCCGTATTAAAGAAATATTGCTTAAAAATGGATATGGATTTATTGTAAGTAATCTTAAGTATTCGGTATATGCACAATATTCAGTAATACATACAAATTTAAAATAGGTAATTTAGTAATTAAAGTGTTTTGTTTGTACTGTTACGTTTCTTTTTATATATTTTACTTATGCTAAATAATTTCATAGGAATTTGATGACTACCGTGATGCTGATGATGCAGTATATGAATTGAATGGCCGTGAACTCAATGGCGAAAGGTATAATCTTTTATCAAACAAATATAACTTATAAGTTTATTACCTATCTTATTATTTTATTTTGTCATTATTTTTTTATCTTTTATTACTACTAACTTTAAGTTGAAAAACTAATGTCATATGAATAAATGAATCTTTATGGTGGGGGTTGTACAAAAAATTGATTATTTATGGGTTTACTAAAATTTAATGGATTTCATCATAGACCATTAAATCATTGTTCAGGGACCATTGGCTCACTATTGATGCATTACAATAGAATAGTTAATTAACATTATTTAAGTAAATAAAAATTACAATCAACACACTTTTATAGAGTTTCTGTTGAACGAGCTCGTGGAACACCAAGAGGTAGTGATGTTTGGCGTGGTTCAGGGCGAGGTGGTGATTTACCACCTCCTCCACCAAGGCGACCTCGTCGTGATGCTAGGTATGTATTAATTTATTTATTTAGATGGAACAAATAGTGGGTTGGTCAAAAGATATGGATGAGATTTTAAGAACAAAGGAGTAGTGTATGTGATAGAAAACAGTTTTGTCCTGCTCCTGTGCAATTGTATCACAAGCCAACCAGATAGATTAATATGTTTACTATGTTCTTGGGTATTTCAATATTAGTATTGTTGATATTTAATAGTTTATATTATGAGTGATTCTTAACCAATATGCCACAGACTTGCCTTAAATATATCTGATAAATTATTGAAAATTTAAAGCATCCATACAAATTATAGTATGTAGGGTACTTGCAAACACATAAAGGCCACTGCCGCTTTAAATGATAATAATTAAATAAATTCGATATTTAAAAATAATATTTTATTGTTGGTTTATAAATGTGTTTTTATAATTTTTAGGGATGACAGAAATGATAGGTATGGTCCACCAACAAGAACAAATTATAGATTAATTGTTGAAAATTTGTCAAGTCGTGTTAGCTGGCAGGTAAGAAATCTTATAGATGTTAATTTGTATTATTTAATAATTACTTATTTAGATTTGTTTCAATTTGATGTTTTAAAATAATTTTTTGTTTTGCCATTTGTTAATTTTGGAGATTTATCTTTTTATTTGAATGTCTTCTGAACTTTTTTTCACATATGGTTTGTTTTTGTGAGGTGCTGATAAACGTTCAATCAATAATATTATCTGAGGAAAGAGCCTGCAATTCTATTAAGGTTTAACAATATTGTAATAAATAGCTCTGCTATCTAAAAGAAATCATAAAACTATTTTGCCGTTCACTTTATTGCCCAATTATAATAAGAATAATAATTAATATTAGTAATTAATTGTGTAAGTTATATACTAATATTTATTTTTAGTATCATAAAGTGAATGGTCGTCTAAGTTTGTTTTGAGAAAACAACTTAATTTTAATCGTAATAAAAAAAAAATTAAAATACAAAAAAAAAATGAAAAAAAAAAATGTAATATTATTTTTCTAAAGAGCCACCACAATGTGTTGGGTTCGATCGATGTCCATACCAATGACATTAAACGCTTGATCGTTGGCCGATAACATAAGAGTGGCACTATGAGGCACATAGGCCACAAAAGATCACAGTACGATATCACACATTCCATTCCGGGCCTAGGATGATCGGCCTAACCACCAAAGGTGTTCCCAACCATACAAGCCGATCAGCTGCCCAATTTGGTTAACCCCCCATTCATGTCGCCCCACACATGGTCCGAGACCGAGTCGCTTTTCAATACCATTCCATGTGTTTAAGAGGTATGTATTTAAATAATAACATAAACAATGTTTGGTATTTGTTAGGCTATTAAAATAAATTTTTAAACAATATTATTTTCAAAATATAAAAACAAATTAATAACAAGTTAAGGATCTAGAAGATGCAGTAATGAAAAAGCAATTCTGTATCAGTCGTCAAAACAACAAGGCCACACGATCATCAAAAGCACTAAAATCAAAATCAACGTAATCCATTATGTGTAAAAACATCTTCAGTTCACTAACGGCAAATGAGCACTTCCCATCATTATTCATTTTCAAGTGAAGTCTTCCGAAAATAATCCCATTTTAAAATCGATAAATTGTACTTGGCGTAGAATTATTAATTTAGTAATAAGAATATAATTTATATGTGTAAATCTATATTGATGATTACATGATGTTCTATATTTTCTTATTCTTATTAATTTGTTTGGACATAGGATTTAAAGGATTTCATGCGCCAAGCTGGAGAAGTTACTTATGCTGATGCACATAAACAACGCAAAAATGAAGGGTGAATATTTTAATTATAGCATAAAATACTATATTAGCATATAATATATTATTATTTTTTTATGCAGTGTTGTTGAGTTTGCATCCTATTCGGATCTTAAAACTGCATTGGACAAGTTGGATGATACAGAATTAAATGGACGTCGCATAAGACTCTTAGAAGACAGAAGTAGTAGTCGTGGTCGTGGTGGAGGCAGACGCAGTCGTAGTCCTTCAAGTTCTCGTTCTCGTTCAAGATCCAGGTCTCGTTCACGTCGGCGTGTACGCTCTCGTTCAAGGTGAAATTTAATGTTTAAATTAACTTATTTTAACATTTTTTATGTACTATTATTATTTTTGATTAGAAGTAGGTCACGAAGCCATTCCAAGTCAAAGTCCGAGTCTCGTTCAAAATCTCCTTACAAGTATGTGTACAACTTATTATTTAATTCCTAATTTAAAAAGTATTGAATGTTAAGTGGATGTGATATATTTTAAAATTAAAATATATTAAAAGCCCATAAGGTTGCCTAGATAATAACCTTACCTAAAGATTTTAATAAGAGGTCAATTCGCTCTAATTTTCATACTAACAGAGCTACATATTGTGTTCTGCTGAGCGTAAAAGTTGGTATATTACGCACTTGTAAGACGGAGACAACACATGCAGGTATCAAGTCTTCTTAATATTGTTCCCAATTGCATTCTCTTATTAAGTAATAATTTAATTATTATACATTTATTTTATTTTACCGCTACCAAGTTTTGACTTAATGGTTTTGTTTGAATATAAATAGTTTATACATAATTAAATTGTTGATCTGAAATGAGTAATAATTTATATTATTAGATTAACCCTTTGAGTGATGAATGAAATTTCCTATGGTGTCCTAGACAGAATTAATTTGTAATAATGATTTTACCACTGATAAGATGTCATTTTACGTTTTGTACAATGTTTTGTTTGTATAGTTTTTGATATTTTCCGATTCAATATTTTGGAACCTTTTAGGAAACGTATCTTATGATATAATAGACAACCAGTATAAACAATGTTCCGTATTGCAGTTGATAAGCAAAAACGCATTATGTGTGTCGCTAGCACTAGTGGACTGCCTTCACCAGAATGCACATATACTGCGTCGTCAGCACTCAAAGGGTTAATATTAGTGATGTGGATTTTACTTTAAATAAAAATGTGGACAATTTACTAAATTCACGGTAAAATTGTTAAATTTTTATTAAAATTCAAAATGTTGTACCTGTTGAATTTTTTCATAATATTATGTAAAGAAGGCAAGATAAGTATAAAATTAAGCATTAGTATTTAATCACTTGATTAAAAATAACAATTAATAATTATTAATTATAGTAAAATATAAAATAAAAATAATTTTGACAATGACCTGTTTCAAAAAAAAAAAAATATAAATCGGTTTATATCATTTTATTAAATTTCTGATTTGTATTATAATCCTTGTATCTTGATAAAAAATACAAAAACATATAAATAATAAAGTGGTCACTCAACTGTTTGGTACAAATATGTAAATTGTAAACTTTTTTGTAAAATTACTTTACTGGTTAAATTTTACGAGGTAAATGTACAAGCCTCACATCACTAGTTAATATATAATATTTTATGTTATAATTTAGATCACCAGCTCATTCCAAATCGCGTTCCCGTTCAGGATCTATAGATAAAAAGAGGTCTCAGTCACGTTCACAATCAATATCTAATAAGCGTATTAAGTAAGTCTCATACACTAAATTAAAAAATTGAAAATGTGTAAATTAATTTATTATTTGTGTTGTACTTTATTAAAATTGTATTTTTGGAAGTTTTGATATAATAGAAAGTTACATAAATAAAATGTTTACCTTCATACACAACAGATACATAATAGTTATCTTAAATACATACAATTAAACGTGTAATGTATGACAATGTGTTCAATATACTATGTCTTAAAAATCATAATTCATTGAAAAGTTGACATTACTCAAAAGTATTGTTTTATTAAAATTAATTTGAACTACTCTACTATATCATATTTCAAAAATATTTGGTTAATATCTAAAATGTTTATCTACTTATTTTGATGTTGTTTATTTACTTAAGTGTATCTATTTAAAATATGTTTTTATTCTAGGCGCGATTCACGTTCACCTGATGAAAAATCTCGCTCACCATCAAGAGAGAAGAATGGTGATGCCAGTCCACAGTCAGGAGATGATTAGAGATAAACATTGAATCCTCTATTATTATAATTTTTTTTTATATAACAATTCAATCTTTTTCTATCCAGTTTAACTTAATGTACACTTAATCTAACCATTTGACTAGGTCATATTTATGTTCAATGCCGTAGAGATAAAGTACCAATTATCGATTTTACAGAACATTTTGTATTTGAGACTTAAGATTACTTTTGAAGAAACATTCGTAAATGTTTGACAAACAACCATTTATTTATTCATTTGCAAAAAATGAATAGAATATGTTTATGGTATTCTTTTTCTTATAAGTTCTAAAGTAATCACTTATTTTATTTGTATGATGTGTGTATGATGATTATATACTTATATATCTAAGACATAATGTGTTCTATAATGATTAATTAATGGTATTCCCATCCATTACACTGATAAGATTATGCACATAATCTTACCTTTCCTACCGGGTCATTATTTTAATACCTCAAGGTGGGGTCAGTTTCAAAACTTGTTTTTAATAGATACGTAGAAGTAAAGAACCAGTTATTCGGCTAATGGTGAACAAGGTTCATCTTAGCAACTGGCAAGTATTATTTACTAAATTAATATATTATAGTAGTTATTTTATTCAGTTGAACTTATGCATACTTCTGTGTGTCTTATAACTTTTTAAAATTCATAAAACCTTTGGATACAATGAAAGGCAAGTGCTTAAACTGTTAACTCAGAATAACTTTTTCAATTTTTAAATACTATATTTTTACTTTTGGTTTTAGATTTATTTTTTTTTAATGTTTGTTCGGTCTTGGCTGTAGTAGTACTTTCTGCTACTACTAAATCTCAAGTTAATGCTAATGCAAGAGACAAATTACTTACTCAAAAAGTGTCTGATAATAATGTACCAGATTTTCATGCTTTTAATTGGAGACTATGCAAAGTACTTATACAATTTAAAAGTGATTATCATGATAATCAAATTAATTTTCTCAATCAATAGGCTTTGCACGATGTTGAGAAGAATAATGCAGTTATATCTTCTATAAGTATTAAGTTGGTGCTGTTGATGCTATATGAAGGAGCTCTAGGAAATACAGCTAAACAGATAGAACAAGTTGTTGGAATAAGTGGTCTTAAGCAAAATATAAGAGAACGTTATTCACAAAAATTGCAATCATTACAAGTAAATTGTTGATTTAACATGATTATTACATCTTAGATATTCAAATAACCCAACTTTTTTATTTTGAAATAAAATAGTACTAATATGTAATGTTTTTTAATCAGTTAACACTAATATTCAAAAAAGAAAGTTGATATTTTTCTAATGTTTAATTATAACATAACACGCCACTGTCAATGCAATCTAATACTGTACCATAGGTGAGGGATGCCAGAACAAGTCTCATTCTGTACTATATTAATTTAGTTATTTAGAGATAGAATTGTTTAAAACAAATTTGTTAGCAAGTAGCAACAATATTCTTGTTGAAGGCCGTCTCGCACGTATATTATGTGGATCTGTTGTCTTCGTCTTACAAACGAGTAACAGCAAATTTACGTTCAGTAGTTCTCATTTGACTTGTTAATATTTTGTTATTTTAGTGAATTCACTTATTAACCTAATGGTAATTGGTAACAACATATTCTATTTAATGTTTCTATGATTTTTAATTTTGAAGTGAGATAACTTATGAGCATGTATATCTACCATAGAATATGTTGTTAGTTGTTACCTTTAAGTTCGGTACTTTAGTGATATGTAAATTCACCCTCATGGTCTCATATTAATTAACTAAATTAATTGAGTACTGTTAAATGTTAATTTGCTATGTTAGTCACATGTAAGACGGAGAACGCTTACGGGTGTCTTAGGACCTCTTGTCCTCTTAAGAGGTAGTCGTACTCACATGTGTTGTCTCCGTCTTACACACGGACGACAACAAATTTTCGTTTGCCAGTTTCAATAGTGTGATTAGTGTATATGTGCTGTTAGTTTTGATATTAGAGTGAATTTTCAATTTACCTATTATTGAATCTAACCCGTTCAGTTCATTTTGGCCGACGGCTGACGTCAAAAACTACATAGGTACACAGTTTGTATTACTTTACATTTTAAGATAGTAATCATAACGTTCGCCGTCGGCCAAGATGAACTTGACGGGTTATAATAACATTGTCTGTGTTGTCTCGTTCAGTCGCGTAATTTGGTTATGTTTGTGGTGGTGGGGGGATTGAAACATTTGCCCCCCCACTACTCACAAAAAAAAATTAGTTTATATCATAAAAACCTCTCAGTGCAACCATTGTGATTTGTAATCCGTATAATGTAAATAGGGTACATGTATAAATGCATGCATACATGAAAATAAATAATTACATACTATTTAATAAAGTTTTGAATGTACCTACTTTTTCGAGTAGATTCGTGGAATAATCCGGCGTAGATGTAAAATACTCAAAATTGCAATCTTCAAAAGGTTATAACCTTGGAACTAAGTCCGACCAATAAATTCTGATTGCACTTTTGTAATTATCTCGTTGAAATATACCTATTACTTATAGGTTTCCGAAAAAGATTCCCAAAAATTGGGATAAACTGCATTATTTCAATATAATATGTGTGCAATATTATATTTGCAATCGTGATAAGTGTTAAGAGTTTATTACGAAATAATATTATCTTAGTTACAGCTACCATAGGGGATTTGGGTTTTTATTTGTAGTTTCTATAAAATATACTATATTAGTACCAATAAATTATGTAAATATGGTTCTCCAGTTAAAACAAAATGTCATGAGAGGGATAAACTTAAGTAAGAATATTATATTTTCAATTTGTGATGTTCATATTGCACACACCCCCGTATCTTGCTTGAAAATAAAAATAAATGTATGCACAAATAATGTTTTTACCTAAAAGTGTGATATTAAGTCAATTTTCTCTAATATAAAATCGAACAGAACACAATTGAAACGAATTTGTTAAGACTGAGATAAAGAGGACGTAGTACATTACACGGGAATTCGTTGTCTGTCTTACAAATAACAATTTCGTAGGTAACAAAAAATGTACGCTCAGCAGGTTATGTTCAGCTTCGTTAGTTTAAAAATTCGATCTACTATGAAATTTGACGGCAAGAACATTATCTGTGTTTGTATTTGGGTTTCTTACGATAGTTCAATTTTTAGGGGTTATGAAAATTTTTAATTTACGCTATATTATAAACTCAAAACTTGCTAAAAAATTTGAACCATCGTATAAAACCCACTTACTAACACGGATAATGTTTTTACCGTTAAGTTTCATAAAAGGTCGATTCACTCTAATTTTTAAACAAACGAAGCTAACTATCTGATCGTAAATTTGCCATGTTACACACTTGTAAGGTTATATAACAAAACCTAACCTATAACAAATGCCAGTGTTACGTCCTCTTAATAACATGTTTTATTGTTATAACTTTTGGCGCCATACACTAGAATTTTGAAAACTTATTGTTTTATTGTTTAATTTTAGTATTTTTAATACTAGAAAATTACCGGGTTTGAATATATCCTGGTTTTTAAAGTTTTATGTTTTAAACAATGGAAGAACCGGTTTGAATCATATAAACCAGTTCTAAACGTACATCTTAACCCTGTTTCTAATAATAGTTTAAATATCGGAAAAATCAACTATAGTAATAATTTATTTAAATATGCATTATCTACTAGTGGTTCATAATTTGTGTTAGTGGTGGAATACATGTTTTGCAAACAATTTTTCAGGTACATTTCATAAAAAGAACTCAAAATTGGTAATTTTTTGGTCATATTATTATCAGTACAGTTTTTTTATAAGTTATTTCTGTATTAATAAGTTATCGGCATAGAGGTTATACTACTAGACCATTGATTAACCGGCTGTGTGACGGGGAGTATAAGACCATTCCCTCGGGGGTTTTTACACCTTTAGCCATGTGTCGCGAGGGCGGCTCCTTCACGCCTTTACGACGCGGTCACATCCCTCCGACGGGTTTCGTCAGGGCGCCCTGGCACCAAGCTGACGGTCCCCCGCCGGCTGCTCTCGTACGAGATAGATCGGTGGGTTTCGTTTAACCGCGTCGGCGAGCGCTGGATTCGACCCAGTCAAATTCCTCCCCTTCTACTAAGGCGCTACTCCCGACAATACTACTAGACCAGTGTTCTTAAACTTTGTCATGGGGCCCCCTAATTTTAATGTAAAACTGTCAAGGCCCTTAATCAAAACCATTAATTAGTTTTTCTTAATAATGTACTAAAATTACATGTACTATTTCAAACAGATAAATTATTGACAATGATTAATGATATTGTCGGTAATTTAACTAAAATCTAAATAACCTACTCTACTTAATTTTAAGTCGAGAATAATTATGGTTTTTTTATATAAAACGCTTAAGAGGACGCAACACTGACCCGCATGTGTAACATACCAAATTTACGCTCAGAAATTCAAGTTTTATGCCGTTAGCTTGAACATTAGAGTGAATCGACTTATTATGAAACTTGATGGTAAGAACATTATTTGTGTTTTGTTGGAAGTTTTTTTGTGATAATTCAGTTCTTAAGTGAGTGATGAGCATTTTAAATTTACATTTATTATACACGCTATAACTCACTTAAAAACTGAATTATCAAAAACGATCAACAAAACAGATAATGTTCTTACCACCAAGTTTTATAATAGGTCGATTCACTCTAATTTTTAAGCTAACGGCATAAAACTTCAATTTGGTATGTTGCGCGTTTGTAAGACGGATACAACACATGCAGTGCGTCCTCTTAAAGAAAATAGTTTAAATAAAAAAAATATTTTTCGACTCTCCAATAATAAAGTCACGGCCCCCAGTTTGAGAAGCACTTTACTATAGGCAAGTAAATTGAATGCGTGTATGGGAAGCGTAACAACATAGAGGACGCTTTTTGATTACTCGATTACTCAATATGTTGGTAGTGCGGGGCAGAGCCATGGCAATCAATAGCAGCGCTCTTGGCAAAATAAAAATTTGCGCCCCCTCCCCCCCCCAAAAAAAAAAAATAATTTAACTTATTTACTAATAAGCATAATCAATGTTTACTTTGAAGCTTAAGAGTTAATAATTAAAATAACAACATTTTAAGAATATTTCAAATTCAAAATAAAGATAATAATAACGAAGTTAGTTGATTTGTATTACCTACTTTGATATGACTTTTATAACAAATTCTTAAAAACCGTACCACATAAACAAGAATCCTATAAAAAATTTAAATAAAATAATACAAATAATACTTTAAATTAAATAGAATTTAGTACAACATATTTATTAAGATTTAGCCCCGTTAATTTTAAAATTAGAGTGAATTGATGAAAAAAAAACCTTTTATAAAATTTAAAGTTAAGAATGTTATCTTGGGCATCTCATCAGCTTTTTGTTATATTTTAGTTTTAAAGTGAATTATGAGTATTTTAAAATTGTAAATTGTTTATACATCTTTTAATGCTCATAACTCGATTTCAAATTAAAATTTAACAAAAGGCCCATGAGATGCCCTAGATAACATTCTTAACTTTAAATTTTATAAACGGTCAATTCACTCAAATTTTAAAATTAACGGGGTTAAACGTGATCTGCTGAGCGTAAAATTTGCTATGTCATATACGTGTAAGACGGAGACAACATGTTCGGGTGCGACGTCCTCTTAAACAAATTTAACTTTTCTGGCTTTTTTGGAAGCAAATTTTTCGATGATTGATGTCTAGTCATATACACATGTGCACATATACACATATTACAGTCGTTCTATTTTTATTATTATCGGCCACAGGAAACACATTAATATTTCCTGCGGTTTGTATACGTGTAGAAATATATACATTGTTATAAATAAAATATATATATTACTTAACGATATAATTCGGTAGGTACCGGTTATCGTCAATCGTCGTGAATGAAAATTAATTTCAATATAAAGCATATTATCTAATATGTAGATAACCTGGACCACTTGGTGAACGTATAGTGCAAATATTCGCGAGATGTTTTTTGTGAACTAAGTTAAGTAGGTAATATATTTTTATATTCATGGTCATAGTCATGACTCATGGTTAAAACCAATTATTATGTATCAGACATCAGTAACAACAATTATTTACTGTTCTATAGCGTAGGTTTCATTATTAATGATTTCTTTAAATTAAAGATCAAACAATCGAACTCATTAATTATTGTCGTACGATCATTGATTAAGTTCTTCTATTCCGAATTGACTATTAATCAAGCCAATTGTGGTAATCAAAAATACAAACTCTATGTATTTTTTGTCACGCCTGCACAGAAAGTTTAGTTTTCGATGACGGTTGAAGCGACTTGAAAATAGCTCACTTCCCGCCCTTGCCACACAATATACTATTTCTTATAAGTTATAATAAATAAGCTGGACGGGATACAGAAACCGAGCAGGGTATACTCGTCAAGTTCGATTATTTTGATGGAAATCTATAAGTTTAATACGTCACTATAGTTGAAAAATTATTTTAAACAGTACTAGATTAAAAATGTCTTATTTATTTTTCAACGACTATCCGTGGTTTATTTATTATTTGGAGAAAAGATATGAACTATTGAAAATATTAAATACCTACCTAATCTGTATACGTAACACAGTAAGCTGACTGACTGGCAACGCTAAGCTCAAACCATTGGACGGGTCAGGCTAACGTTTGGCATACAGATAGCTATTATGATGTAGGCGTCCGCTAAGAAAGGATTTTTGGAAATTCAACCCCTAAAGGGGAAAATAAGGGGTTGTAAGTATACAACAGTGACGCCATTTATTAAGCAATATCTAATTTAAATATACAACATTGGTTTTAATATACAAAACGTACGTACTTGATATTTGAAATAGTGGTTCCTTTAATGATCTAGATGTGTAATAAGAAATGATTTTCTGATATTCATAGTTTAAAGAGGTGGTCAAACAGGGATCTTAATATTCACCGTGGAAATTGAAACTTTTTTTTTTTGTTTATTAATGGTTGCCTTTGGTTGCAGGTTATATATACGAATTATTTCACAAAGCTAGGTACAATTACGCCGATTTGTCTGTAAAAATAAAATGAAATAAATTAAAATAAAATATATTAATATATGAATATTAAACACTCCTAAAAAATCGGGATGATCAACTATGACTATTTCAGGTAGGTACACTGTATAAACATTTTTTTCAAATACAAATATATACTACCTATATATAGTAATATAGGTTTTATTTTAGTACGAATGTAAATTCCCACACGAGATATAGCAGGTAAAAATCACACCCGGGTATGCATACGTAAGTTCCCACACGAAAAAAAATTACACCGAATGCAAACTTCCTTCCCACTTTATTCAGACTTAGGACTGACATCTTAAATATAGTTGGTTTGGTTAAAATATGTTTGTTTTTGTGTTGCAAAAAAAAGTACAATTAATTTTTTAATTAAATCTAGTCCAAATATACAATAAAAATTAATAATATAATGTGTAGATGGTCCACATATTATTTGTATAGGTACAAAATAACAATAGTTATAATTATAACAATAGTAATAGAAAAAATTAAATTTTATTTTATTTGGCTTATTGCGAAAGCTCAAACCCTTCACATAGTCATACTGTGTAATTATTTTTAAGTTATGATCTGATATTTTGTTATTGATATAGTTTCTCCCCCTAGTATTTGGGCTAATGCTAGTTCTGATACAAACGCTTGCGAAAGTACAAATAATATGTGAACCAACACCTACACAGTACACATTATATTATTAATTTTTATTATATATTTGAACCAACGACGTTTTAGTTGTCAGTCCTAAGTCTGAATAAATTTTCGTGTGGGAACTTACGCACGGGTGTATTTTTTTCCGTGAGGGAACTTACATATGTACCCGCTTACCTGCTATATTTCATGTGGGAACTTACTAAACCCCTTATTTTATCGCCCACCTCGTTGTGTCCTACCTGATAATATACTGTTCACATAACCATAAGCGAGTCTCACGGGCAACGCCAAGCGGGATGACTAAAAATTAAAATATAATATTATGATTTTCCTTCCATACGCACAGCGAATTATACCCTAAAGGAGTCAACTTATCAACATTTTTTCCCAGGCAACGCCGGGTTATTCAGCTAGTAACTTATATACAAAGTACTGTATAGCCTCGATTTACGATCTGTGTAAATTCAGTGCTTGGAAGGAACTCGTTCCTGTGATTTCGTTCAATGTTCAGGAACTTTCATGTGAAGGAAAATATTAGAATTTTGTTCATTTTTTAGATGGACAAGAATGATTTTATTTGTTCTTTTTTTCGTTCATCTATTTTCAAACTAAAACAGGGAATTTAAATAATTTTAGGCCAAAACTGTTATTATAATTTTTATTTTTAGATATTAAGTCAGTCACGGCGTTCTTACCGATCTTAACTTGTATTAAATAAAATAATAAAACATTTCAAAAACAAATACCTAATTAACCAATTTATTACTACACATTATTATCTAATATAATTTTAAAATTATTGAGGAACGAATTATGTTCTTTAAGCCTCAAACTAGAAACGGTTTAGTTCTTTTTTATTAACAAGTAAAGGTGAACTAATTGCTTTTTAAAGGAACTTTCCAACTACTGTAGTTCAATGAATCTAGGAAAAAAATCCCCAAAGCTTACCTAACTGTGGGTTACAGCTTTTGTAGCTGTTGGGTATAGCTGTCAAAAATAATAATTAGTTATAGTAAAAATATATAAAATTTGAATGATAATTATTATATTATTATAATATTGAAAAATAGGTACATATTATATTATATGATATTGCTATATACATTTTTATTTATTTATTTATAAACGAATAGGTATACCCTTTGGTAATAAAAATTAAAAGTACAGTAAGTTGAATCTCAATTTGACAAATATTATACTGCAACTAAATAACATTATATTATAAATGTATTAATATTTTTTAAAATTAATCGTATTCTTGTTTATGAATCCTAACATCTTAAATGATTTTTTAACTATAATTAAAAGTAATAACTAATAACTTTATCTAGATGAAAAAAAGTAATAACACTGCAATTATTTATAATTAGCGGGAGGTAATTTCGACGACTATATAAGTAACAAATTTGTTTAGATTTTACTGTAAAATTAAAGTATGATTTAATAGACAATCATATTATATAGCCCACTCCAAAAACTATTTCTATATACGCGACTGGAGTGGAATGACTTCTTCTACAATTTAAAGTTAAGATTATTATCTATGCAATATCTTAGGCTTTATATTATATTTTAATTTTAAAGCGAGTTATGAGTATTTTATGATGTACATTTATATATATAAGTATTTGTTTTGGGGATTTTGGATTTTACTTCCGGGGATTTTTTTCGATTACCAGTTAACAATATCAGAGATGTATTCGACGGGAGGATGTTGGGGAAAAACTCCTTATGTTTTTTTAGTAAATCCTGCAAGAACGTCTTAAAGATCATGGAAACTACCTATCAAAGAAATTCAAATTAAATATATACGAGGTCAGAATTCCTAAATTTCAAGAGCATTGACAGCAATACAGTCATATGCAAAACCAACTTTTGATACCTCTACCCAGAGCCGTGCAAGGGGGGGGGGGGGCAATTGCCCCCGGGTGCCGTAGTTTTGTAAAAGTAAGGGGGTGCCTTTATTTGTGCCTAATATGCTACCTGTGGCCCAAATTGTAGGGAAGGGGCGCGAATTGCCCCGGGGTGCTGAATTGCTTGACACGGCTCTGCCTCTACCTAGGGTATACCTTACCACTATAAAAAAAAAATAGTACCTATAGTACCTACACAACACGATGGATTGATATTTGATATTAATCCTGAATTAAGTTTATGATAAAATCAATTTTGTTGTTCTTGGTGTAAGTTGTGCAACTCAAAAACGAATAACCTTAAATACTTGAAATATTCACTAAATGTTACCATTATCTTTTTCTGTACATAATAGAATTTTCAAATATTTTTACTCAGATTTTTTTTTATAAATGTTGATATAATACATTAGGTATTGTATAGTTTTATGCTTGGTTTGCAAAGTATTTTAAATTAGAAATTCATAGAATAATTTTTTTTATATCTAAGATTTGAAAATTTAAAACAAAATTACTCTCAAGTTTTCCAACCTTTGACAAGTAAAAAAAGTATGAGTGATTAAAGTTAATTGTTTTATGATATTGGATATTCATTCGTAAATAAACAATTTCTCATTGAACAATTATCTTATTTTGTTAAAATTCAAAAACAAATACTCGTAAATACTTTAAATTTTCAACAAATATTTGTATTACCATTTTCTATAATTTAAAAATAGTTTTACTCTTTCTGAGCTTTATAGGTATTTTCAATTTTCAATTTATTTTTCCCATAAAAATCGATAAAAAATATTTTGCTAGGTTAAATAGCTTACATTTTATTTTCAAATTTGAATGAATTTAGATACTAAATGAAGAATAACAACAATTGTTTAGTTATTTATTTGTAACATTGGCTTTACTGTTTTACAACTTACATACATTTTTACTTTTTAATTTTTATTGAGTTGTATAATTGATTAGTGTAAAATTTTAATGTTTTCCTCAGAGTCATGGTAAAGATGATTATGAATTGGATATTGGCACTAAATTGTTTATGGATGTATCAGTTCAACCAAAACCTGATTTCATAGAAACTATATCTAGGTGGTATAATTCAAGTTTAGAGGTGGTTGATTTTAGTAAACCAGTAAATGCTGTAAATTTAATAAATCAATGGGCAGAAATCCTTACTCATGGGCGTATTCAACAACTAATATCTGAAGGTTTGTATCTAACTATAATATGATTAATGCTATGTATATTATGAGATTTAATTACAAAATTAAAATGTTATGTTTATTTTAGCCGAAACCAAAGAAAGTACAGTTCTTCTTTTATTGAATGCTATATATTTTAAAGGATATTGGACAACTCCATTTAATAAAGATCTTACCAAAAGGGGTGCATTTTATTTAAACTCAAAAACTGCTGTTGATGTTCAATTAATGACTGTTTATAGCAATTTTAAATTATCTACTATAGAATCACTTAATGCTAGAATAATTAGTTTACCATATCAGGTAAAATGTGATTTTTAACATTACATTTGTATATTATTTAGTAATTACCTACTTACTTGACAATATTTTTATAGGGAAACAAATTTGTTATGTATATAATATTGCCCGATGAAAATGGTTTAGATGATCTAATTAATAAAATTAATCCATCATTATTGGGTGAATCAATAAAAAATATGAAGATGTTTCCTACAAAAGTTGTGTTACCGAGATTTAGTTTTGAATATACATCAATTCTTGGACCATTATTACAAAAGGTTAGATTTTTTTTAAAACAGTATATTTTTATTCTAGTTATCTGTGTTTAGAAAGGTAAAGTAAGATTTTTGAGAAGAAAAATTTGATATGTATCGATTAGGAATAGTTACATATCAACTACTATCGAAGTCTGATACAGGTTGGTATGTATCCCTGGTATACTGCACGTAGCACGTGCAACTTCTTGAATGCTCAAAATTGATCTGATACTTATCTATACACTCCAATTTCTTTCTTGAAAATCTTGCAGGTAATTAAAGGACCTGTATAATAATCAAATTAAAATAATGATGTTTTGTATTTGTATTTATACAGGTAATTTAGTTACTTTGATAGTAATAATGTATTATTAAACTTAACTAATATATTTTTATATTAATAGTTAGGTATTACCGATATGTTTGGACAAAATGCAAATTTAACAAATTTAGGTAATGATGGCCAATTTGGTAGTCTTATTGTGTCTAATATACTTCAAAAAGCTGGACTCGAAGTAAATGAACAAGGAAGTACCGCTCATGCAGCTACTGGTTTGTTTTAGTTAATAATTATAAAATATTAATTGAATTATGTGTATATAGGTAAAATTAAAAATTTGTATTTTAAATTATAGAAGTTGAATTAGATCACCGTTTCGGGGAACCAACTGAAGTTTATTTTGAAGTCAATAGACCATTTTTATTCTTGATAGAAGATATTACAATGGATACCATAGTATTTGTTGGACAAGTTATGAATCCACTTTCACAGGGCTCGCCTGTAGTGTCTATTCCACCGGTTAAGACTAGAACTCCAATAAAATGTAAATTTATAATTTTAAATTTTAAAAATGATCAATTACAATTTTAGGCTTAGTTATAAGAGATCTTTGACCCCTTCAAAATATTTTGGTTGTATTATCGAGTATATTAAAAAAAATTATATTTTCCAGTTTTATAATTAATAGGACTCATTAATATTTAAATTCCAATACCAGGAACAAACATTATTCTGATCAAGTGGCTTTTAGATTTTTTTTATTTCAAGGAATAATGAGTTTGGGTTATAAATATGTTCCATTGTTCCCAACCACCACCAGATTTAAAAATATGAAATACATTATATGCATTATATATTATAGCCGTTGGAAACATTGAGTTGAAAATGAAAAGTAATTTTGAACAAGAGATTGACTTCCAGCGGTTTAGTTATTTTGACACAGAACTATTTCAAGTAAGTATTTTTTATTATTTAAATATTTAACGTTTTACATATACATATTATTCATTATTGGTACTTCAATAAATTGTAATTAGTATTTTTATTTTTTATTATATTATTAATATAAATATTAATAAATATTATTATATTTTTTGTTTTTAATTTGCATAGGAACTTAGCTCAAATCAACCAAATTCAAATGTTGTAGTTTCTCCAGCTAGTATTAAAACCATGTTAACATTATTATCGGAAGGTGCTCGTGGAGATACTTTGGATCAATTAAATAGTGTATTACGTTTACCAACTGACCAATCAACATTTCATAATGTATTACATGCAAATCAATTGTCTATGGAGAGTAGTCTAATTGATTTAGTGGTTGTCAACAACATCTTTGTTAAGAACAAAAACAGTATATCTAACTATTTCAAAGAGACGGCCCAAGATAAATACTCAGCTAATATAACTGAAATTAATCTTCTTAATATTGAAGCATCAGTTAAAATGATCAATAAACAAATTTCTGATGTTACACAAGGACTTATAAACAGTGTAATTTCTACAGGTAAGTGTGTTTTTGTATTTAAAATGTTAAGTCTTTTCAAAATATTAGCATTATTTTAGTGTTTAGTACAAAATCACACAACTATAGATTCTGAGCATTGATTTTAAAATTATGTGTGTTTTTTTTTATTTATTTTTAAGTCTGAAGGCACAATAGTAGAAAAAATGCTTTGGTTTTCAACCAAACTATGGCTTTTTTATTTTTCAATTGTTTGATGTTTAAAGAATTTGGTACATTTAAAATTATTTTACAGATGATTTTGATGGAAACACTGAACTTTTATTGACAAATGTACTTTATTTCAAAGGAGATTGGTTAGTGAAATTTAATGAAAATAGCACTAAAAAACAGTGTTTTTACACAAAACCTAGTATGTGCATTGAAGTCAGTATGATGAATTTAAAAAACCAACTAGGATATGCGTACATACCAGATATTAAGGCCCAAGTTATTGAACTGCTTTACAAGGTGATTAAATATTACAAATAAGTAATAAAATTGGGTAAAAAAACTTTATTAGGATAAAAAATGTGATAAATCACTGATAAAAAATAAGTGATAAAAAATTGAAAATAATTTAGAGTTAAAATACTAGAGTTTTTCACTGGAAATCAAATTGGCTAAAATTCATATAAACAGTAAAAAGTTAATGTTTTTTTATTTAAAAAAGACATCAAAAATCGTATTTTTTAATTTTTTACAAGGAAAATGTAGTTTTAAAAAAAATTGTGTTTAGTATTAATAAAATTGAATGCAATTCTAATTATTTATTAATTTTAGTAAAAAATAATGAATTCTATTTTAAAATTTAAAATAGGTAATATTAGTTATTTAAAAATTATATAACTAACAAAAAATGCTACCCTGGAACGACCTTAGTTAGTATAGCAACCAAGAAGGTGGACTTTGTTTCTGATCACTCCAGGGATAGTTGCATGTAATAACACAGACTACTTATGTAGTCTGGTAATAATATCATATCATTCAGAATTTATTAAAAATCAACATTTTCTGATAAAGATTAAGTGTAATTTTTAAAACTTTTAAAATTTATTTATCTTGTAGATATTTATAAATTTGATGTGGTCATTTATGGGGTTAGTGGAAAACTTAAGATATGTTTTCTCCCTATTAATTATGTTTTAATTAAATTTAATTATTTATACAGATTATGGTCTTGTTATGCATTAAAAGTAACCAATATTTTAGAAAAATTAGTTTTTGCACTATAATTTATTAAATGATTTATGTATAATATTATGACTAAAGTGGTTTTCTAGCATTTATCTTGCATTCCCAACTCCATTGATTGACAACACCATTGATTTAAATTCTAAGTAATGCAAATACCTAATAACCGGGATCTATCCTGTTCAAAGTTTTAGCGTTTAAGAAATGCCAGAAATCCCATGGCCATGGGCATAAGCCTGCTTATATTATTGTAGAACCAATTACCTAAAGTAATCTATATCTACATTTTTTTTATTTAAATAGAAAGTTTACAATATTTTAGCATTTTTAGTATTTGTACAATAAGCAATAATAATTAACATGATTTACTTAGTATGAGGCGGTTGTCTGTCCGGCAGCAGAACCTTCAATAATATCTACTTATAAACATATCTACTTAGTCTAAACTTAAAAACATAATATGAGTTGGTTTGTTAAAAGAAAAAGGGTTTAGAGAATGTTATTGAAATGTAATGTGGAATTAAAATTTATAAATAATTTGCATATAATATAGTTAGTAGTTACAACAATATTGTTGATTAGTCTAGTCTAGGGCAGAGGACTTGTAGCATTTGCATATTTGTTTTGATCAGTTTCAAATATGTTTCACGCTTTCACAAAGCTAGTTTTAAAATTTTATTTTGCATATAAATGCATATTTTGAATTTTTTTTTGTTTTTAGGACACATTTCATCCATTTAATACTTTTGGAGTAATATTTTAATTTAATTAATAATTTTATAAATTTTTTACTTCACTGATGTCTTTATGTTAAATTATACAAACAAATTATAGATATTTTTGTTGAATAATATGGTATTTAACTGTCTGCAGGCTCATGTTTTCCCTAGAAACGCTTGAATATAGATAAGACAATACGATTAATTTGACGTATCTTAATTTTAATAGTAGATAGATTATCATGTCATATTGCCAGCATTAAATTTTATTTTTAAAATTTATATTTTGGATATAAATGTATATTTTAGGTATATTTTTTATTTTGCATATAAAAATGCATATTTTGGGTATTCAAAAACATATTTCAATATTTGATGACTTTTTTTGGCTACAAGTTCTCTGCCCTAAATTATTACATATTTACTATAAAAGGTAAATATAAAATGACTAGGTATTATTTCATCATGTGCATTGTTGTTTTATATATGTATATTTTATAGGACAACAATTTTTCTATGCTTATATTATTGCCGGATGAAAATACTTCAACTGTACAAGTATTAAAAGACTCACAACATAATTCTTTTTCTAAAATATTGAATTCAATTGATGAAAGAACTGTCAATTTGTATTTGCCACGGTTCAAAATTGATTTCTCGACAAAGTTACCGTCTGTACTTAAAAAGGTATGAATATAAATATATGGATATTAAAGTTAGAAATTAGAATTTTACCTAGCAGCATATCTGCATTTTTTTTTAGCGGATACCTGTTGATATTGCCGAAATAAAAATAACAAGGTTAGCAAAAATATTTATTGTGTGCCTGTTAATAATATTAATTATTTCTGATGGGTATTTCTTTTGTTATTCCATTTTTTTCTTTACATTCAGTACCTATTTTAAGTTTGAAAAAATATGTTAAGAAAATTTAATTTTTCTTAGTGCTTATTATTCTAGTAAAACCATAATTTAATTTATTGTATGTATTCTAATAATTCTAAATAATTCTGAAAACCTTTTCTAACATAAAAGTAGACATTTTAAACACATTTGTGAATATTTTATACAAATTATTTACACGTATCTTTTAATATATTACTAATAATAAATAATATTGTGGTTTTACTATAATAATATACACTGAATAAAGTATAAATCTAACCTATATCATTTTCAAACTTAAAACTGAATATAAATAAATGAAGTATTAATACACATGGTTCAAATGAATGAGTAAAAAAATGTGCTCTAAAATGATGACACATATTTTTAAGTTTCAACTTTTCATATTATACGATGTGTATTCTGTAATAAGTTTTTCGTTATAACCATTTTTTGTGGTAATTAAAAAATCAAAATGTGTATAAATCAACATTTTCAAAAATTGAAAATTTTATATTCAAAAAATATTTGAAGTATGATTTATTCATTATTTTTTTACTAGCCTCCGCGAAGTAAAAATGTATACGCTTCGGATATGCAGCAATTTGTGTCTCTCATTTGATTGTCCTTCATGTATATTTTATATTTAACATTGTAAAATCTTAATAATATTTGTAATAAATTATATATTTAGATGGGATTAACATCAATCTTTAGTAGTAACGCAAATCTAACATCAATATTTAACCCAGCAAAACAAGTGTTAGTGAAGGATATAACACATAAAGTAACAATTGAAGTCAATGAAAAAGGCTCTAAAGCAGGCGCAGTCACAGGTATTTATATATTAAGGTTATATCTATGTTCATTAATTGTTGTAACTATATATAAATATGTATTGGTAATCAGCAGGGCTCGAGATTTGTAACATTTGCATATTTCTTTCTATAGATCTAGAAATTGTAGCAGAGTAAGCTACAAATTAATTTTATACTAAAAGGAGTTCAGGATACTTTTTGTCCATTTATTTGTTTATTTCATGAGAATTTTGCTATTTTTGGTTTTTTGCAAAAATTAGGCAATTTCCATTGATACCGCTAATTTTCTATGATCATGCCTGAGAATTTCGTTTTGTACCCTTGTGCGGCCTTCTTGTTGTTTAAATGTACACATTTCTCATGGCTAAATTATTTCTGTGACCCATGTATTTTTATGTGATTGCAGTCAGATAACATTTTTTTGGTGTTTTTTCCAAATAAACAGATGATTGAGTGTTACTTTTTTAACTGATACAGTCCCTTACATAGTAAAATCAGCTACAGTAGTTCTTTGTTGTCACGAAAATGATCCATGTTCTGTGTGTGGAACTTTTCTTCATAATGTGGCTGAATGAGTAATGTTATATTCCCAATGTTAAAAAATTATTTACCAAGGTCCAAGTCGTGTCTATATTTTCAAATCTGGAGCCTCACATATATATGTTTGCCCCAGAACCAGTCAATACTCGTTGGCGTACATGAATTAAGCCAGAAAAGTATATATTTTTGCATATTTTGTAACTTTTTATTACATATTATAGAGTATATTTAATAAAGGGGCAGAGAATCTAACCTAGCCTAAATACACCACTTGTCTAGTCATTATTGTCTCCTGTCCATATATCATGTTTTTTTTTTAAACTTATATCATTTTGCACTGATATTAGGTACTTATACAATTATTAATTGATAATGTATTTATGTATTTATTTTGCAGTTGCTTCTGTTATACCTTTGAGTAACATACCTCGACCATCACCAGTGACCGTTCTTATAGATCGGCCTTTTATTTTTTACATTTTTAACCGTGCTACTAAAAATATACTATTCAGTGGCCAAGTATATGATGTAAATAGTAATATTTTAACTTAAGGTAATCAACCCTATTGGATGTGACGGAGACAAACCATTATGATGTCTTGTACCCCGCATCTTTACAATAACTTAATTGATAACCATCATCTAAAGATAATTGTCATTACTTTTATACTAATTAATTTAATTTTTAGTTTTATTCAGTAGATAGTAATATTTGAAATTAATTTGTATAAAATGATTATAAAACTAATTATTGTTTTAAAAATAAAAATTATATGTAATTAATGAAATGCAGTACCTTTCTAATTCCATTTCACGCCTAACCCCTTTCTGAACAGTGAGTACTCACCTCTCGTTTAAAGTTAATCGATGAATTCAATTAATCTAGCAAAAAATGAGCAATTATTATAGAATTGTTCTTATTAATCTATACCTAGCTTTATTCCAGAATAGTTCATATACAATATGTATAGAAAAAAAAGGTGGGCAAGTGGGTGTTGCTCTGCTGACTGCTGTACAGTAGGTTACAAGTAGGTCACTGTAATGGATGGTATAAATTTGAAGTCAATGATAAAATAACATTGCATAAGACAAACAATTCTGAGCGAAGACGGTCAGACAGCAGCGTCAGCCTATGATATCACTAAGTATATTTGATGATATTATTGTGAATAAAGTAATTTATATATTTACATGGAACATTGTTTTAAATTTTCAATCCTTAGCTATAAAAATTGAACATTTTTAAATTTAAAATTTAAGTGTAAATATTTCTGGTTTTCCTAAATTCTATAATAAAAGCAATAGTATTCTATAGTAATGAATGTATTGATTTTACAATGTGTGGTTTTTGTTTTTTTAAATTTTTTTTGTGTGTCATCACGGTTTGGGGCAGTAAAACTGCTTCGATTTTCTTTAACAGTATCTTGTTCGATGGGAATGTGAATCTAGTTGGTGCATTTGGGAGGTCAAAATTTAAAATTCTCAATAGTTTTCAAAAGCACCGAGAAAAACACATAAAAATTAAGGAAAAACGGGAATTTTAACGCAAAATCGGTTTTTCACAAAATTGATTTTGGTTTTTGGTGTAACTCTAAAACAAATGACCGTAGGGACATGAAATTTTGACTGAATGCTTATAATTGCATTTCCTATACACCATAACATTTTCTAAATATTTTGACTCTTTTTGAATTGTTTACGGACTATGTCAGTTTTCAATTTTTTTATTTTTTTTTTCTATAAATATCAATTAAATTTTATCTGTTGAGTAAAAAAGCTTGAAAATTTAATAGAAGGCTCCTAGGTTATTGTTTCAAAGGCAGATGAAAAAAATTAAAAATCCTTAGTCACAGTTTTTACTTATAAGCATTTAAAGTTCAAATTTTGACAAAATACGGAAAAATCACGAAAATCAGCAAATTATTTTGCATTGAGAATATTTATTCATAAAAATTTTTCTTTTTAAATCTAAGATTTGAAAATGTAATATAAGATTACTCATAAGTTTGTCTACCTTTATCAAAAAATAAATGTATATAAGGCTCCTGATATATCGTTCTAATAGCAGTTGAAAAATATTAAAAATACATACGCACAATTTTTTTTTATAATCATTTAAAGTTCAAATTTTGACAACATTTATCAAATTTATAATTTATTAATTATTTTGTAGTTAAAAATGTATAAAATGTTTAACTTTTATGGCTAAGGATTGAAAATTTAAAACAGGGCTCCACGTAAATAGGTTATATATAAATTACTTTATTCACAATAGTATCATCAAATATACCTACTTGGTAATATCATAGGCTGACTGACCGTTTTCGCTCAGAATCGTTTTTCTTATACAATGATATTATATCATTGAATTCAAATTTAACACCATCTATTACAGTGACCCACTTGTAACCTACTGTACAGCAGAGCGACATCCACTTATCACCTTTTTTTATTTCATTAACTTATGAAAATTCTGGTT